>NW_025953937.1:379231-559809 GCF_022497035.1 Daldinia vernicosa
TCCCCCCCCCCCCCCCCCCCCCCCCCCCCCCCCCCCCCCCCCCCCCGCCCCCCCCCCCCCCCCGAGGCGAAATAAATAAATAAATAAGTAATTGCTAACTGGTGTTAGTTCTTCTGCTTCCCGACTGGACTTCCCGTTTCAGCAGATCAGATGAGTAGGTGGCCCCTTTATTCCCGTCTATAAATCTACCTAGACAATAAGAGCCAGATCTTACTAACAGCAAACAAACAAACAGACTACGTAGTCGTCGTGATTGGTATCTTCCTGATAATAGTCGGCACGTACTGGGTTACATATGGCAAAACCTTCGAGGGCCCGGTAATTTCTCCTTTCCTTCCCCCCCCTGCTTATTTACTCATATCATATCACTCTAGAGGAGAGTTCACATGAACTACTAACACTGACTTCTATAGACATTCGAATCCATCATCGGACATGCGCCCGGAGACGAGGAAGACACAGGGAAAGCAGCTTTCGTTCCTCCCTCGGAGAAAGAAAAAGAACCGTCTAACCACGAGAACGAGGTCACCTCCTAGAATAGAGGTATGCATTATTAAGATACCCGCGTATTGATTTCTTCCGAGTTACTAGGCCAACATATAAAGCATTTAGATGCATCCTACCATTCATCCCTGCAACTATAATGTTCGACGCGTTGGCAATTTGGTTATAAAATTTACTAACAGGTAGATAAGATTTTTAAAACTTAGACACGATCACGAAAGACTTATTTCAACACGTTATAGATTCAAGGGGAATGGGATTTTGACACATCCCTCCTTAGCCGTCTTTTTATAGGCATATATTCATCCATCATCATGTCCATAGTATTTTAGATAGTTGAACTATATTAAGTAACTGAATATACTTTACTTGCTTGCCAACATGAATTCGACCTTGCACCATCTCACTACGTCACAGCCAAAACCCAAGCAACAATCATAACTTAAACAGTATAGTATATTCATTCGTGACGGGGTATTTACATGATATAGCATATCTACTCTTAACAAAGCTTTCAACATGCCTTAATCCGTCTAGGACTAGGTGTTAGTTCATAACCGATCCGCAGCCTTATACATGCAATGAATTTTCTCTCGTGGGCCGAGACGAAGCTCTCCGTAAATTTCAGACCTGCGACTGGCCAGGCCGGGTATGTGAAAACGCCGGGTAATGCGATGATGATTATTGAATCCCTCGCCATGTCCGTCCTACATCGTTCTTGTCCTGCTCGAGTCGTATTTGAACGTACTCGCCATTCTAAAAGATGAATCTTGGAAGAAAAAAATTGGTCGAGGATGATGGCATCCTCAATTGCTCATCGAAGGACCTACTCTAACTTGACGTAGAGCGTTGACGCCGTCAGAAGCGTTCGTATCGCTTGCACCCAGTGAAGGGATGACAACATACGGGGACCCTATTCTATTGACGGGCGATTAAATAACCCCGGGAAAGACTGAGTTCCAAAAAGTAATCGACGGGCCGAAAGATTAGCTTGTCTAAAGCTATATAAAATTTGTTAAACCTTGACGCAGCGGAAAAAAAAAAAAAGGGGAACCCCGAATTTCTTTCGCGCCGAGAGAAAGTTGACTTAAGAATAAGGGAGGTTCGATTCGCTCTTGTACCCTGGTTCCGTAGGCTCGACATCTTTTATGGGGTGAAGCAGCATCGGTGGTAAGCAGGGACGCCCATAGAGTTCTTCCCACTCTTTGCCACCTACGTTGGTATCTTCCCAACCCATAAAATTCAGGTATAGTCGCTGGGGTGGGTTTGCCCTGTAGTACCAAGTGCTCCCGCGATATCTAGCTTCTCGTCCCCAGCCCATTGCGGAGCCAACACCCCCACTTTCGCCCTTCGGACCGCCATTAAACCACTTAGCGAGGTCCTCGCCTTTCCAAGGTCTATCGAAGAAGACGGGCATCGGGACGTAGACTGCCTTGAGGCCGTGAAGGAGAGCGGTAGTTTGCGTGACCATTTCTGACGAGATATGATTTCCACGAAGGTTCTCGACATGCATGATATCAAGAAGCCTCTTGGACACCCTCGAATGCGTTACGATGGTAGCCCTCCTCGGTAGATCTGTAGTCGCGTGTGTGGAATCATTAAATCCCCAAAGCTCATTACCGCTGATCCAAGAGCTATTAATGGGGTTGAAAATCGGGGCAACGGTAATCAGATCCGCCTCTTCACCAACACCCCATACGTAATTGTCATCTTCAGGCTTTGCGACAGGCGGCTTCGGCCCAACAGGGTTAACAAAAGGCAGTTTTGGAGGACCCCAAACTGTATCCTTCCCCGATATACGCTCAACTTCTTTCCGGAACTTCGAATCGTAATCACCGTGAACGGATGGGATATAGTAGCGTTCATTACGTTCCCACAGTCCTCGGCGTGGTTGACGCTTGGCAAACGCGGCCAATTTCTCAACAAAATCGTAATTATGGCCGGTGACTCTTGCATCTATCTCCCAGTTCCAGACATAGTCGAATTCGGGGAACTCTTGGGCGAACTTCTGAACCGACAGCCACTGCGAGACGTGTACAGTCGCCTTCTTAGGGTCGATCTTAGGGTACATAGTCTGCGTGGCCTCGTCATTCCAAAGGATAGCAATATCCCTAAACTCCGGGGGCACATTCCTCTGTAGAACGTATTGATAAGTTTCCTCGTCCTCCCAAATTGCATAGGCAGTGTCTTTGACATGGACGAAGAGAAACACTTGATATAGACCTCCGGTGCGCAATGAAAGCTCAGCGATTAAGGATCGAATCACCTGCTTGTCATTCTCGGTATATTCCTTACCGGTGTATGTCCGCAGTAGAAGTGCCGTTCTCTCTTCGCGGGTAGTAGTAGTAGTAGTAGTAGTTTTAGACGTGCCGGATTTGCGTTTTTCGAGAAGACTCCTCCTTCGTCGTATTGATGCACCCTTTCTTAAGTCTTCCTTGGGGTGGGGGGACTCCAAGGTACCAGGATCATTCTCACTGTCACCGTCTGCGCCCGAGAAACTCGAATTTTGACGCGTGTACACTGTGCTGAGGTATGGATTGGACTGCCCCTTCATGTCGTAACGTGCCTTATTCCTCAGAGCACACTTCTCTTGCAGCTGCCCCCAGCGAACACCGTCCCAATCGACCGAGGAAACTGAGTGGTCACCGTCTAACTTATAGCCGTAAATACCTAACCGTGTCTCGCGCTCATAACATAAATTCCCATCCATACCAAGGGCACTGTAACTTCCGAAACCGGGTTCAGGGAACTTTTTGGGTTGACCTTTGAAAACGAATACATCCCCTACAGGTGCACCACCTGGCCCTTCGCAAGGTACAAGTTCAGCCCTTTCAGCGAGCCAAGTCTTTTCGTTGTACTTAGGATATGGATTGTAGACGTAAGGAGTATGCTCGGTAAATCTCGGTTTGCTCTGCGTCCGTGCTAAGTGATCTTCGATGGTTAGAGATCGTTTCCTGTCAGGATCCAGGGTATTAAGCGTCTGCCCAAACAAGGTATCGGCACCAGGCTCTCTGTACTATCGTTAGAACCTGCGGCAATGTGATAAACAGCCAAACATACTTAGCAAGCGCCTCATATTCTCGATCAAACTGTTCCCGCAAGTCTTCCTCTCTTTGCTCCTCTTCCTTGTGCTTCTCTTCCTCCTGTTCCTCTTCTTTCTTTTGATCGTGTACTTCGGCTTGAGGATGTTGATTTTGCTCGTTGTTACTAGGGCCGGTCGCTGGTAAGGGAGCTGGAGCCGGCTTGGTCTCGGTGTTGCCTTTTAGAGGAGCTTGTACTGGTCCAGAACTCCCATCAAACCATCTTGCCGTATGAGGAGTGGTAGACCCATGCAGCAAAGTCCAGTACAGAGTCGCTGCAAAGATTGCGACGAGCAGGAGACCTTTCGGTCGCGACAACAATCGACGGGGTTGTACCGCCAACATTTTTGAGTTAATTGGAAGGATAGACGCGGCTTATGGACCAGGGAGCGATAAGTCGGTATCGCAAGATTTATGCAAGATCGAGAGGTAGGAACATGGCGATATCGTTAAAATTAGCTCTTCGGATCGAATATCGGTGTTTAGCTAGAATCGAGGCGAAAAGTTAATTGCAATAGTCGCTTGTTTGACTTGAAGCTTGTATACAGATTAGATTCCTAGTCTAGGAATTTGATCTACGATTCGCGGCAGATCGGATTTCAACGCTGTAACAAATAGTCGTCCGAACGGACCGTCTCTCGTCTAAAGGTCTACCGTAGTAGATTTGAAAATGCGACTACGAAAAAAGAATTAAAAAATGAGCGTAGGAGGTTAACGTGACAGTAGATAACCGGTCGGATAAAGAAGATTACGACAGGCACTCAGAAAGGTCCGAGGCGAAGTATTATAAAAGTGGTGACAAGGTATTGTTTAAAAAATAAAAAATAAAAACCGAAGGGCGAATCCCGTGGGGAAAAATATACCTAGGTAGGCTCGAGGGATGTGCGAATAGAAGGGGAACAAGAGACTGGGGAGCGCAAATCTCGCGATGTCTTGGCCGTGGTGATCAACACCAAAGCAGATCAAGTGGGATGCTTGAAATTGAGGACCCCCTTCACTCTCTCCCCTTTTTAGGAAAAAAGTTGAAGGTTCAAAAAGATGAAAAGATGCGCGACAGGGTCACGATTACCGCCACTTGTAGCGCTATAGGGGACTTACAACTGTTACTAGGGGTGGTAGGTACTGCATACATCAATGTTATATTTCGACAGGGTGTTCTTACCATCTTTCATGTATCCTTTTGCATTACGGTGGCTTACAATATACATGAGAAGTGTGGGGGGACTAATGACTAATTTCAGTCTAAGAGGTTTCCAATACAGGGTTGAGTTAAAGTGAAAGTACATTATGTACCTAGGTAGATTCACCGGTCGTGCATCCCTCTCGCAATATCGTCAACTTAGTAATACACTATAGGTAATGGCCCCCAGACTCTTTCCATGTAAGACGCTTTGCCTATATCCTGCCTATATTCTTCAGTAAGTGGGAATATATTATGGACGAAGTAGGATAAGACAAGTCTGACATGGCTAATTGTTTAAATCTGCTGTGCAACTCAGGTATATACAAGGAGGGGTTTTAGGATTATGAGGGTATACAATGTACAATGTAGATACTTAGAAACCAGCGTGGACGGGTGGCTGCAGCAAGTTGTGGTGAGCTCAATATTACACATCACGGGCATTACGCATGCCACATCTTCTTCGAGATTATCAAACATTTACATATCAATAAACATCTCTCTTCTGCTATCCGTCATATTTATATTCAGTTTCTTGAAAAACATATAATCTTTTCAATAATTTACCCTAAGATTTGTTAAGGGGGAAGGCTTCATGCTTTCTCCCTTCTGGCATACGCCGTAGTTAAATTGACGCGATAAAGTGTTAAGGGTTAAATTCGTAGGCGCAATTTGGGAAGTGCCGATTGGAGCGTCTGCAACGTAGGTACCTTGTCTAATAAGATTGTAAGATAAGGAAATCTAAACTAACTTTTTCTTGCCCTGCGGAAATGATACTCCACAATTTGGTCTTAGTCTTCCATTTCTTCACTGCACTAACAACTACTACAATAGTATATCGTCCCTACATACTTATTAGACTATCAATAAGAGGTATACTCTATCAACTCAAGGGTCACAAATACAGCCCAATAGTCTTGTCAATCCTCCTTCGAAACTCCCCAGCTATTTAAATATACCAAAGGATCACCGAGTCTGACATAATAAAGGCCCAGCTGTGCGAAATTCGCCAACTACCAACCTCGAGACCTAAACTTCGTAACCTCCTGCTCTTACCGCTAAGTCGTTGGATCTAATGTTCGGAGGCAAGCCATTGAATCTAAGCTACGCTAATACACTAGCTCAAGGTACAACGAACTAAACAAGCCACGGAAATAAACGGACTAAGACATTGGCAGTTCTTCAACACTCACCGCATACCTATGTAGTTTTTGGGGGGCAATAGAATAGATGCGAGGTACCTCCAAAGTTGGTGACACGGTTCCCCAAAGTCAGGTACAATACAAAGTAATACGTACCTAATATAACGGGCGGCTCGCAACCATTCATAGCTAGTCGTCACGCCATGGGGCGCAAGGGACGCACGAAGCGCACGCAGAGATCGTCATCGTGCAGCGACCTAAACGATCCAATCAAGGAGCCTCCACGGCAGCTTTATCTCTTGCACAAAGCTCATGTCACATTCGCTAAGCTGTCCCCCATTCGCCAGCTGGGGTTGCCTGTTTCGGGAGGAGACCTAACGCAAATAAACCTACATACACTAGAGAGAAGCACGTATTCAACGTGGCCCGTACCTGCGCTAGGAGGCAGATGGTCATTTATATCCAACGGGAGTTTACTCGGACGGTAAGGAAATATATACCATATACTTGGATCATTGGACTTGCAAGTTTATTATAAGCGCTTGTCCACCAACCAAAAGCTACATATACTGTAGGTATACGTAGAATCTTCATCACGGCCGCACATAAAAATATCCCCTCGAATATTTCCGGAGTGCCTATTATACATATGATACCGCACATCTCGATGATCGCAGCGACCCGCGTACATACGTGAACACCCGAGACCAACAGTTGGGATCTTCGTAACGACGTGACATTGGCGATCGTAGCATAGGTAGCATACAGAGATAATAAGACTGGACTAGAAGCATGAGCCGTCAAACATAGTAACAGAGCCAGCAGTAAGGTAGCAGGACAGCAATGTAATACAATGCATACTCGCACAACATTCGGTACGATCGATCCCGCTTACTTATCTTAGATAGGTACCTCTATCTAGGTCTTCATCGACATTTCGTACATACCAAGCCCTCCCTTCACCTCACTACCTAACCACTCACCACTCACCACTCATCACTCACCCCTCAGGAACTCCATCTAGATCCCCCCGGCCACCTTCCCCCATATGAATAAATAAATAAATAAATGAGCCCAATAACGGCCGGTGACAGGGCCCTATATATTAAATTACCTTAGCTCCCTTACACAATCTCAAGCCGTCTAGTGTACAGAATAAATACCTAACCTAGATAAAAGGCAAGTCTCCGTGCGACGACCCTGCGGCTATACCCGTGCACCCCACGATTCTGCCGTCGGATGCGGCCAGCCAGCCTATAGGTAGGCTGCCCTGGGTAAATCACATACATACGCACACACCTATATACTACATAGGTAGCTAGGATAAGGTACCACTACTACTGTTGCTGCTGCTGCCGTTGTTGTTGTTGTAATAGGTATAACTATACCACTGTGTAATAGTGACGAGCTGGAATTCGTTAACCATTCCCATTGGCACAGCCGTTTCAACAAGTGCCACCAATTTCGGATTCAGTAGCACGAAGGAGGTGAGAAAGCGAGACAGGAGACACAAATCGTATCTACCTAGGTAGATGGCATCATCACCACGATCATATACCATACCAAATTTATTTCCAGTAGGTAGTCACACGTAGACAATGGACCGTGGCAAGGTTAAATGAATTTGTCGTTTGATATTACTATCTCCCCATCTACTCTCGCCAGAGTAGACCGACTACTATAGGTACCTAGCTATGCGCAAACGGTGTAGCCAAAGCAGTATACTACTGGCGATCTACAGCTTGTCGCTCGTGCTAGATCGCCCATCACATCGCTCTCCCCTTACCCATTCTCCCCATATCCCCACCAGTCGCGGTCAGTCAACGCTGGTTCCCACACCACGTCGTCCAAGGCACCCTATCGTATCCATCCTACGGAGCCTTTCTTTAGCACCCTCCTCTAACCAATCCTATCTTATCCTATCCTCCCATCCCACTCCAACACATCTCCCATACATATACCCAAGGGAGACGTGAGAGCGGCGACACGCATCGGGCCCGCCAGCCCCCAATGCAGGTAGCCATGGCCCGAAGGAAATAAATCCCCAAAGTACCAAATTAAGATGACAATGATATGGGATGCACATCATCTGATTATAAAGCCGTAAACAAAAAAGCAAAACGAAATAAAAGGCGGATATCTCGTCAAGGGATCCGTAAGGTCAGCAACTAGCAATTGCCAAAGGAAGATCGAAAGGGTATATGCGACCTATAACAAAAAAATCGAATGCTTTCCCGGAAAGGGGAACCCCAAACGCCGATGCTGATATATGATGATGATGGTAGGTAATCGCATAGCTAGCAACATGGCGAAACGGCGATGTGAAAAAGTCGACCGAAACAAAAGAGAGGCGTGTCGTCGTTATAAAACAAGAGGAAAGTATAGATAGGTATATATATATATATATAAATCGGGGACATATATGCTTTTATATCATGCCCATTCTCGTCATTCTCTTCTCCATCCTCGGCATGGGGCTGGCTAGACCGCCACGGCCTAGAGCCTGGCCAGGAGCTAGACGGTTTCCGCTGGGCAAGCCGAATGGCCGGTTGAGTCCCTTAGGACCCGGACCCATGGGACTTGGACCCATAGGGCTCGGTCCCATGAAGCCGGGGCCGGAGCGAGGCGGTCTCGGCGGTGGAGGCCCTTGCGCGCTTGGCCGGCGTGGAGGGTATCCCGGCCTCGGTGGTGCTTGCTGTTGTTGTTGTCTTTGGGCCTGCATAGCCCACTGCATTCGTCTCCAGGCATCGCGCTCGCAGTACGATTTACCGTCTACGTCGAAATAACCGTCGCGTAAGACGATGCCGCAGTCACCGCATCGGAAACAATTCGGATGGTGCTTCTTGGAGGATTCGTCCTCGAGGTATTCCCCCTCAATACCTATATTACAGCTCCCGCAGAGACTGCCGTTAAGTTTGTGATAATGCTGTTCACAGTACGGCTGGTCGTTTAAGACATAGAATGTCGAAGAGGAGAAGGGTTCTTGGCATGTTGTACATACGAAGCATGCCTTATGATAGCGTCCAGTCAATCGCCCATCCGCTGATGAGATTGACTTGCCTGTGATGAGTTGCTTGCACGCTTTGCAGTTACCACGAGAGCCTTGGCTCTTGGACGCTTGACGGTTGTGGGTTGGCCGAGTCGGCGGGGAGTCACTTAGACCCCTCTGGATAGCGGGATCTCTACGGTCCAAAAGTTGGGGCGGAGGCGATGGTATCGCAGGCATATCTACTCTCGGATCCTGTCCCCTAAAGCTAGCAGGACCTGGCCTAAGAATTTCCGAGGGTGTACGCTGGCTGTTAGGTCTCAACGGCTCGGGACCTCTCTCGGACGGTGATCGGTCTCTAGGCGAAGGGGATTGTGGTTTAGTTTGCATTGCATCCATTGAGGATTGCAAGTCGTCTAATAGGGCATCGAAACCCGACATATCGGACGGCCGCCGTGCGTCTTGACGGGACTTTACTGACTGAGCCGGGCTTGTGTTCGAGCTAGCTTGACTAGGACGAGATGAGTGGGTATAGCCAGAGTTGCTAGAAGATTGTGATATTGAAGATAGGTGGTTTCGATTGCTGGTATTAAATTCGTCGCCAAGGTTGACAGAGGGCTTTCTATCGCCATCTCGTGTTGATGGGCGTGAGTTTGTTCCTTGCAAAGGCCGCGGCCGTAACGCATCCTGCGCTCCTAAGGATGGCCGTTGCGACCGTTCACTAGCCATGGCCATTCTATCCACAACACTGTTTGATGAACTCCGCATTCGATCGGACTTCATACCGGGTGCCGAAGGCACACGTGCTGGTACGTCAAAAATCTCGTCGTTTGTTTGGAGGAGCTTCTCCGGAAACGTATCGGAACGTTTGCCTAGGCCAATTGGTTGCGGCTCGAAGTCACTGCTACCTCTTAGCGGTGCGCCGAACCCACCATACCCGTTACTTCGTGGTGCTCTAGGGGGTGCAAGGGCAGCGCTGCTCTTAGACGAGGTCGAGCCCGAAGTGCCTGGTCGCTCTATAGAATGCCTAACTCGTAATGAATCGTCATTTGAATCTGCCGTGTTGTCACGGCTACTGTTCCGTGCGAATGGATTTTTCAATGCGGGTCTTGGGTTCGTCTCGAAAGGTCCAGGCGCAATGGTGTTCATTCTTGTTAAGAAGTTTGTTGGCTTATTCGGGCTTGTCCCGTAGGTAGAGGTGGAATCGCCTTCATATGACCCTGAGTCTCCGAAGCCTCCATATCCACTTGGCCGCCTGGGCGAACCTGCTATTGCTGGTGCGAAGTGGTCATCTCTGCTAGAACTGGCCCCAGGCCGTTCATGCGTTGGTGTTTTTGGTGAGATGGCCTGTGATCCAGTAGAAGCGCTTACCGGCGTCAGTTGGTCTGTCTTTTGGAACGCGCGATCTATTATCGTATTAGCTGATGCAATGATTTAGCTGGTTAATGATGCACTTACTCGCTGCAGATGTATCAACTGAAGGGGGTGCGGTGCGAGCAAATTTGTCAAAAACATTCGCTTTTAGAGATGAAAACGCGCCGCCTAGAAGATCTGGCATTGGAGGTGCTGCTTTAAATGTTAGCCGTCTACTATTCCGTACATTGGAAAGGTATAGTTATTAAGAATTACGCACGTTCTGCTGCTGCAGCAGGTGTGCTACCGCAGACATGCTCTCCCATCATCGAAATCTCAACTTGGTTCCCGCAATTGGAACATTTTATCGTCGGCATGAAGGCCGACTGCCGTGATGCATCCATCACGGCTTAAACGCGTGACAATCCCTTTATTTCGCGTTTTCCTCGCCTTTCCTCACTTAGGATTGGATAAGTCGATTTCGTGCATCAGGACTTTCCACCCGATTCGCTTTGTTGACTGGAGGTTTACGTTCGTATAGGTAAAAGTAGACGATAGTTGATTGGTAACCACTTAAACGGATCTACCAGCACCAATGCAGAAAAGAAGTAGAAAATAGAAAACGAATCTGCCTGCTATGCTGCTATGATAGATGTTGTGCAGAAATCCGAAACTCTCACTCCACAGTCCCGAACAGCGAGTGCCACAGCTCCGGATAGGTGTGATAGTTTTGCTGGTGCGGCCGGTATTTAGAAACGACTAAACCATGAAGGTATGGTTTGCGATAGGTCGTCTGCAGTGTTGTCGCGCAAGAGTGGACGCTGTCAGCCTGTTATGGGCCTCGCTTCGAGGAAATTTGGTTGTGCAAGCGAATAATTGGTCGAGAATAAACAAGATCTGAAGAGGTTTCAAGAGACCTTTGGGTCTGTAAAGGTCGGTGTGAGAAGGCTTCTAAGTTCTTGGACGTTGCAACCTTTGTCTCGATTTGTATCGAAAGGGTGGAGGATGTTTAAACAACCCCTGCCCTTCTTTGCTTTCAAACCCCCTGACTGAGTTTACAAGGGTACCTGGTTAGTACCTATGCAGAAGCAGACCACCACTAAAGTAAAACCCCTGTCCTTGTCTTTTCTTGGCAGTAATAACTTAAAGAGGTACCCGGCACTGGTCCTCGTCGTATTAGTTGGAGGATAATAAATAACTCTCTAATGTCTAACTTCTGGGTTAGGATATAGAATCGGCTAGCGAAGGAGTGCAGAAGCAGAAGAAAGAATTTAAGAGAACCATGGTAGCAGGGCGTCGTCTGTATTATATAGCTGATAGGGTAAGGTATGCGGGCGCATAATGAGGAGGATTCAGGAACTCAAGTTCAAACATTGGTGACTTTCAGATGTTTGACCAAATATGGCAGCCTACCTTTTACAGCTTTGGTGCGTACCTAAGATATCTTTACCACCAATACATAAATTAGCTGACGATGAAGTAGCCGGTGATTGTTTATCTGAAGTTTACTTGTTCATCAATATGAATCGGTAGGATTCTGTTTTACGTGTGAATGCTGGGTTCTGCGCCGCCTTTCTCAGTGAATTACTTCTAATAGTTAACTACTTTCTAATACTAGTAGGTATGCCATCATCCAAAACCACGTTTCCACCTCATCAATACCTTAGGATTGCGGCAACGCCACCCTTTCTCTACCTGATGTAGGTGTTTAATTATGACTTCCTCGGCTTCCATAGATGCTTCTATACATAGTACCTGAGGTCAGCCATGCGGTACTTAATAGTAATAGTCCGTGCTGTACGACAATTGCTTGCTTTTAGCATCGCAGCCGCCGCGTGCGCTAAGAAAAATACGAAGGTGAAATATTTAATGAAGAAGCGCCACAATATTCCGGTGACGGGTGACTGTCATACCGCGAACGCTACCTAGGCGCGTTGCGTTCACGAGAAACTGACTTTGAAAACCAATGGAAAAGCCATGTAACGCTAATAAAGCTGTACGATCGACCTTCTTTAAGCACTAGTAGGCGCTAAACTGATCTGGTATAGCGCCACTATGACATACAGGGCTGTCTCGGCCTGAACGGGTACCTTGCATCTTAAATATCATCGGTGATTCGACAATCCGATACCCCCTGTCCCCACTCGACTGCTGCTAGAAATATGGACCAAATACGGAGTATCTAGGGTTTTTATCTGTGGGGAGTTCAACTAAGCTGCTAAGTCTGGAAGGGACATGGGAGTTATGCATCGAATTTACATAGGTACATCGACATGCACGTATCAAAAACAATTCGACTCAATTGGAAATTCCTCTCTTGGTTCAACCCTTTCTTCCTTACGGGCCGGTTCTGGGATTCTTGGGAAGAAGGTACCTATTCAGGCATTGAACCTCATTTGTCAGTTGAGTTTGATATCGACCAGCTTGTCCTTTTCGATTTAACCAAATTCGTCCACACCTTTTCCTTATTAATCTGAATAAAGCCGATGTGACCATAGACGGCAATGCCATAATTAGCCAATCAACCCCAGATAGGTAATCCAGATTGACCACGGAAAAGGGTATTTTGTATGTTAGGTGTTAGGTTGTTTGGGGTTGTCATGGGATACTAACCTTGCTACTAGACTTGTTCCTCCACATCTTGTTTACCAATTATGGTCTTTGTGCTGATTATCGTGATAGGTCCAGTAGCAGATTAAACGTCATTTCTACATCTAACTACTTTCCTGAGCTAACGAGCTTGACATGCACGTTGACCACTTGGGTAGCTAATAGTATAGCTACTAGTACAGTCTGCTACTAGTATCGCTGATCAGGGTATCCGTATTGCTGATCAAGAACCCCATGTGGTAAAGCTGGCCTCATGGCGAACCCTTCATGGGCCCCCCAGCAATTTACACTAACATAGACTGACACTAACATCGCAACCCTTTATGATCTTATCCTTCTAGCGTAACTAACTAGCTGATCTACATCTATCTCTCCGCGAAATCGAAATCATTGATCATCCTGCCATCCTTCCATCCTGCCATCTTAGCTAACATCTAACCCGAAGCAAGGGAGAACGTGTATCCTGGGGATTTCGCATGGTGCTGGCGCAAAGCTTGGATGCTTTACATATTGGCCCCGTTGAAACGTGAAGCGTTCAACAGCTCGGCGGCCGCACTCGTTCATGTTAATGCGGTTCGTTCGCTCGGCCCTATGTCACTCGTTGTTACCGAAGACCCCTGCCCTGCCTAGTTTACATAGTAGGTCATAACATGATCTGCCTTAACATAAGGTCACTTGATGTCAAATCGTGACAGACAAGATGAATGCTCATAGCCTGATGGACGAATAGGAAAATAGATCTTGGATGTTGTCTTCGATCCCAAGGCCGTAGGAACTAGATCTACAGGTGTAGAAATCTCCGGCGACTAATGAGACTCTAAAATACTCCCGACGTCAGACATGAATGAATTCTATGCAATCGAGTTGTCATACTCGAGCCTTACCTTGACCACCCGGCGTCTCTTGAGACTTCTTTCAGCCCCTGGGCCGATACGGAGTATTAATCCAAGAGTTTGGGTCCAATGAAATCTCATAGCCTACTTCTTACTGCAAACAACGAAAATTGCTAGGTAAGTGAAAAAGGAGAACGCTACGGAATATCGCGGCATACATAAAATATTATCAACCTCCCATATCAAGAATTATCTATCGATAGGTATATGCACAAACTCCTAGTGTAGACTCTCCTCATATCCGAATCAAACCCTTGAACCCGGAAATGAGGCTCAATACAGTAACTAGTTAGCAGCATTCTAGAGTGGGGGGCCCTTTAGTTATGTATGTAACGTGGTGATTTGTGGAATGTGGCCTGCCTTATTTGATTCGGTTCGCTTTTTTTCCATTAACACGATACTAGTTACCCGAAGCTATGCGCCACTCATATATAGAAACGATGCATAAGTCAGTTGTCTCAAGGCGAAACTAGAAACTCGCAGTTCAATAATGTTTTAGGAATATGTAGCGAAATACCTATGGTTTGCGTTATCTTTTGTCTCTCTCTTGTCTCTAGCTAGCTCCCTTTTGTGATAGATCTTCGAGTCCGTGCTCTTCACTCATAAGCAATGTCCAATAGGAACATTTAGCACATCCCCCCCTTTCCATAGTAAAATTGGCCGCACATTCTGCTTCACATGATTCAACTTGTCTGTGTGTGCCTTCATATGTTTGTATTAGATCTAGATTTACTCACGTGTAATACTACATATATATACCTACGTGATGGTTCGGTATACGATTTCCATCACCGTAGTGTAAGATTAAGATCGATTAATCATTTCTTCTTCGAGTAGCGCTATTCTAGAAGGTAGGTAGGTAGTAAAGAAATCGTTCAAGAACGACTTATGAATTTTATGTTATATCTGACTTGTGATCATACTACAGTTTGGGTTGGACATATGAAAATGAATAGTCACGCGGCGTCATACATTATGAAGTGGCATACATTATCTTCTTGCTTCTTGCTGCACGTCGTAAGGAGACCCAAAGAGAATGATTAATGCAAGGAACGCCCGCGGAAATATGCATAGCTAAAGCGCAAGAAGCCAAAAGGGGGTATAAAATAATATATACAGTAGAGAAGCTCTTTGTTAACCCTAAACTCGGCTCAGTATTGACAGCAAGACATCTCCCATTGACCAATCATACCCCCGACTACCCCGCTACCAATCCGTATTGTACTATGTAAGGGTTCCTCGGATCCCTTACGGTGGGTGGTGGGTTAGGCGGGGAGCACACGACATCCCAAACCCACAACTTACAAGTGCTGTCCAACGACTGGCAACGACCGAAATCGTGAACTGTCAAATCTATCGGCAGACTTAGGACTTAGCTGTTCTTCGTGCTACTATGTACATAGATATCGTGCCACTTTTCTAGACTTTCCTGCATGTGTTGTCCTTCTTAGTCTACTACGTAGCCGCAGTAGTGGGTTGTCTAGCCCTCCCGACATATCCGTTTGCTTTTACATAAGTTGGAACACTAACCCACCCCTCTGGACTTTGAGTTCTATCTCTTGATCTCTTCTTGCTCTTCAAGTTAACAATTAACTATCTGATACTTTGAGACGGTTCAACGACATACCTACCTGTCGTATCTACCTCTCTCTTCCTACTCAAACCTCTTGACGATCGCGCTTCCGAGCAGCGATCACCACACACCGTCAAGACGTTTTCCAATCTCCTTAACTCGTAAGCTTCCTTCACCGACTCCCAACTGCAAATACCCTAAAAGCTAGAATCGTGTTTTCTGACCTGCCATGTAGCGTTCACCACCCGTACGCCGGAGCCCGCTGCTCTTCGCCCGGAGGCGCAGCGGACTCACCCTTTATTCAGTAAAGGGTTGCCCAGATACCTCAATTTCAAATCTATTAAGGTATACCGCCAGTAACAAAAAAAAAAAGCACCATGGCACCGCACGCCGAAACAGACGCGGGGCCCGCGTACGGGAACGGAAACTCGAACGGTACCAATAACTCGGCTTCGTCGCCATCCAGCAACCTCTTCACGGTCAGCTCTCCTAACGTGACCTACACCGACAATGAGATCCTGTCCAAGTATACCTACCGGACCACAAGCGTCACCCAGGACGCTGCCGGCAAATATGTAGCCACGCCTAAGGAGACGGCCTACGACTTCAAAGTCGACCGCAAGGTCCCCAAGGTCGGTATGATGCTTGTCGGTTGGGGTGGAAACAATGGTACCACCGTAACCGCAGGCATCATCGCCAATCGCCGGGGCCTAGTCTGGGAGACTCGCGAGGGTCCTCGCGCAGCCAATTACTACGGATCCGTCATCATGGGCTCTACCATGAAGCTCGGTACGGATCCCGCCACCAAGCAGGAAGTTAACATCCCTTTCCATGACGTGCTTCCTATGGTCCATCCCAACGATCTCGTCATCGGCGGGTGGGATATCAGCAGCTTGAACCTCGCGGACGCTATGGACCGTGCCGCCGTGCTCGAACCTACTTTGAAGGCGCAGGTCAAGAAGGAGATGGCCCAGATGGTTCCTCTCCCTAGCATCTATTACCCTGACTTCATTGCCGCCAACCAGGAGGACCGAGCCGACAATCTCATCCCCGGGAGCAAGGCCTCTACGGCTCACGTCGAGAAGATCCGCCAGGATATCCGGTAAGTCCGACCTGCACGCCTACGTACGTACATATATAAGACGCTTTTATTAATACGAGAAAACCAAAAAAATAGCGACTTTAAGCAGCAAAACGGCCTCGACAAGGTCATCGTGCAATGGACCGCGAACACAGAGCGCTACGCCGACATCATCCCCGGCATCAACGACACGGCAGACAACCTCCTCCAAGCCATCGAGCAAGGCCACGAAGAGATCTCCCCCTCGACCATATTCGCCGTAGCCTGCATCCTCGAATCGACGCCCTTCATCAACGGGTCGCCGCAGAACACATTCGTCCCTGGCGCCATCGACCTAGCCTCCCGCCACGGCGCCTTCATCGGCGGCGACGACTTCAAGTCCGGCCAGACCAAGATGAAGTCCGCCCTCGTCGACTTCCTCATCAACGCCGGCATCAAGCTGACCTCCATCGCGAGCTACAACCACCTCGGCAACAACGACGGCAAGAACCTGAGCTCCCAGCGCCAGTTCCGGTCCAAGGAGATCTCCAAGAGCAACGTCGTCGACGACATGGTCGAGGCCAACTCCGTCCTGTATAAGAAGGGCGAACACCCCGACCACACCGTTGTGATCAAGTACATGCCTGCCGTTGGCGACAACAAGCGTGCGCTGGACGAGTACTACGCCGAGATTTTCCTGGGCGGACACCAGACTATTTCGTGAGTCTTTCCCTTTCCTTTCCTTTCCTTTCCTTTTCCGATTCTATCACCCAAATGGTCCCCCTCCCTATAACAGACAACCCAGCTAACCCCCCACCCCACCCCAGCATCTTCAACGTCTGCGAAGACTCCCTCCTAGCCTCCCCCTTGATCATCGACCTAGTCATCGTCGCCGAGATGATGACGCGCATCAGCTGGAAGCTATCCTCGCAGCCCGCCTCCGAGTTCAAGGGCTTCCACAGCGTCCTCAGCATCCTGAGCTACATGCTCAAGGCGCCCCTGACGCCGCCCGGGACCCCCGTCGTCAACGCGCTCGCCAAGCAGCGCGGCGCCTTGACCAATATCTTCCGCGCCTGCGTCGGCTTGGAGCCCGAGTCCGATATGACGCTTGAGCATAAGCTGTTTTAATTAAGCAGCTCTGCTTTTACCATAAGCGTGATTTTGAAAATAAAGGGATTCGTCCCGCTGTCTGCTCGCTTTTATTCTTCGGTTGCGGCTCTCTTGGGCCGTAACGTAACCGCTTTGGAAATATTTGTTTGCGTGCGGATATAGCTCAACGCTACCACACACGTATGCATAGGATCTCAACATCCTAGATAACGAGAAAATCTTACTACTATAAATAAACTACGGGTTTATCTATTCACTGAATTGTGTGCCGTCCTGGGACTCGTGGGTCATCTGAATGTGATGTTGTGCGAGGCCATATGCAGCAAGAGTATTGTAAATGTAACAGATCGGGAAGTTTCCCTCTTCCCGAATGGTATCTCAACCCCTAGTTCCTTTAACGCCACCGCTATGCCAATGTAGAAATATAAAAGGTGCAAAATGCAGCGCTATGCAGATGATTGGTTTGGCCCAATTGCCTTATCCCTCGTAGCAGGACGCCCGTTTCTAAAACCACGACTTGCTTTCCCTCAGCCGTTTGTAATTATTGTAATTATTGCCCCTGAGCCGGCTATCATGCGCCGGTAACAGATCGGAACCGCTCGCCATGCTCATGCGGGTGCCAGCGCGACCCTTAGTATTGCCGTCCGCCTCCTCGAAGAAATAGTGGTTGGCGGCAGCCGAGTAGTTCACGCGCCAGGGGACCACCAGTCCCGCCGTGTCCGGGCCGTGGCCGCAGCTCCCTGATAGCGCGGCGCTGGGAGGCGAGTTGACGGCAACGGCGAATAGGTTCTGGGGCTCGGTATAGTCGCTCACGAGCCCTTGTCGGAAGAAGGCGAGATAAAGCAGACATGCTACGTTAATTGCGAAAACTGTTCCTAGCACGGCGTAGAATATGCCTTGCCATTTTTGGACGTGTGAGGATGTATACTGTTGGGTGCGCATAGACGCCTTAAATGTCTCGTAGACGCCCGGGTCCAACTCGACCTTTGGATAATCCCAGCTCATACGGTAAGTCGACCCGAGAGTCGCGGCTACGAGAGTCGATGAGGACAGCACTGCTAGAGCTTCAGCCATGGAGGGTAGGAATGGGTTAAGCGCCGGTTCGCGTAATATGAAGTTCGTCATGATGCGCGCGTTGCTCGCATTGTTGTTCTGCACGCCACCGTTAAGATCCATGGAAAGGCGCCATTGCTCAGCTAGGTTCCTCCAGTCGATAGAGGGTTCAGGAGGATTTGCAAAGTCGTCGTTGCCCGATGCGGCGGAGTACGAGTCGGCGTCCTCAGGATCCTCGCAATGTGCTCGCATGAAGCCGCCGGATATGCCTGAGACGTCGAATTGGGTCGAGCACTTCGGTGTTACCCACGACCGCATCTCGCAAAGCGTGTAATTAGCAATAGCGCTCGACTTAGCCAGTACGTACAAAGACTCCGAGTTGGCAACTGAAGTATTGGTGATCATGTTATAGTCGATCGGGAACTATTAGAGTTGTTAGACTGGGCATCCATTATATAAACTGGGAGCTATCAAAGTAGGGGATAGGAGTTCTAACCAGTTGAAAGACAGGGGGTCGACGGTGATACTTAGGGCCCCATCGGAAAATATCATCAACTGCAGTCCTGTTGAGCCATTCGTTGTCAACCGGGGGCGGGACATCATTGAACCAATCTTCCACACCGGTTTTCTGTCCGGGTATCTCGGTGCCCTCCGTTCGGGCATCAGGCCAAGTAGTGTATACGAGAGGTGCTAACTCGTCGTCGGCCACATTGACACACATGACATTGACCGCAGGTGAAACAACGCTGGCACGGATTGAGTATTCGCCGACGCCAGCTAGATCGTCGGGTTGCAATATGTCATTGCGTGGGTCTGTCGCGGCCAAGTAGACGCCCGCGTGTGGCATCGCGAGCGTGACATTGTTGATGATCCTGTTGTGGGATTTGAAATCAAGCTCGGGGTTTCCGAAATCGGTCTCGATCCAAGATGATACCATTGTTGTATTGTCGAATAGACTATGCCTTCCCACAGGCCTCGAGGCGAGGCTGTCCATCGCCGAAGTCTTATTATTGTGGATAGATTGCCATTCCGTCCTGGATGAGCTGTTAGTTAGAGGTTAATAGTATTGAAAGGGGGGTGTAACATGCATGAAGGTAAGTAGATTATGATAGGACTGGCCCGAGTATTGGACATCGAGGCAAGAGGGCGCCGAATTGTTCGGGTCCATGCTCGGGTCGATGGGGGTCGAACAAGCTTTCTGTACGTAGTAAGGGTTCGCATAGGAAGCCTTCACCAGCCCTTCCAGCTCGCGATTCTCCCACCGACCAAACATGAGCTTAGGACTTACCAGGGCGTCCGACGCCGTAGTATAAAAGAGGGAGCAGAGAGTCGCAATAAGACTCACACTACCTAAGAGGGTCATAGCCGCGTAAGGAACTCCTTCCCAATAAGTAAGTAAAGATCCCGGTTGCTAAACTCATTAGTATTAACAGTCAAAAAGATGTGCACATCGCTGTTTATGTTTACTCACGATGACCCAATTCCGCATCGTCATCTCGGCAAGAGTAACGCCCTTCGCCTTTTTAATAAAAGCTCTTCGAGTTAGGACTTGGCCGAGAAGAGCGACGTAGACCGTGACAAAGGATATTTCAATGGTCTTAGCGACCAAGGTGCAGACGAGGGTGGCTGTCGAGGGTGCCATCTTCCACCCCTCACTAGATGATATCCCTCTTCCATATCGCGGTTGGTAGATAGAGGTTACAAACCACAATCCGCTAAGCAGTGTAGAGTACGAGGACAATAAAGCTAAAACAATGTATGCCCAGCTCCAATGCTTGATGTACACATCCCGCCTTGAGTAACAGTCCAGGGGTGGCCGCTCTGGAAAATTGGTTAGTATCGAATATCGTAGGCAAAGCACGAGAATGAATCCTAAATATACCGTATCGCGCAGCGAGATCGTCAATTTCGATATCGCTGCTATCGTCCGAGCTGTCACAGTTCCCCTCTGGGAGTTCGCGTACATTGTTGACCGAGCCCATTGGATAATTCTCCGTATCGCGGTTCTCCATCTCGCGATGTGGCGGTGCGGCTTGGTGATCTTCTGTAATCTCGTCGTAATTGCCACTACTAATACGAGAGAAAGAATTGCTTTTGAAAAGCGTTGTCGGAAGAGATCGATCCAACATTTCTTTGAATCTCGTGCGACGCAGGGGTCCAGGTTTCTCAAGATTAGCTGCAGCAGAATTACCAGCTGCGATACCAACTTCCGTTCTGGGCTGCATGCCGTGTTTGAATGGCCGAGATGTGCGTTTGTCGTCGGCCGTGTCAGTTCTCGCTGTTGCCAGGGGGTCGAAAGGGGAAGTTGATTGCTGCAACAGAGAATTCGATATATCTTCTTCAGAGATATCTTGTGATCTTGTCGTTATTGTTGTTGGTGTTGTTTCTCTGGACGTCTGGGGAGGCAGTACTGGTGGCTGAGCGGCCGAATGAGCAAATGTAGGCTCACTGCCAGTAATAAATTCCTTCTGATTACGCCAAGGCGAGAATGTCGATGGTAGAAAAATGGGCACCTCATCAGCCAAGTGGGCATCCGGTTCCTGTGCACTCTTCTCCATGGCCGGTGATCTGCATTTAGGTATCATAGCTGAAGTTGCTCTTTTACTGTTAATTACTGTTAAGGTGAGCAACCTTGAACGGAACCGGTCAACTCAATGATATGGAAAAGTCGATAGCAAACATTTCAGCACAAAGCCGCACAGTGCTGAATAACCACAGCAACAGCAAAATGATTAAAGCCCCGTTTTCTTTCGCTTTTCATCCACTCACCGTAGAGGATCAACTGCGGATAGAACCCGGCAAAGGAACGGGATCCTGTGATGGGTGTGGTAGAGACGGACACGGTGCTTATCCGCTACTCTAAAAACACGATAATGTTGAAGATCTTATGTGTCTACCTCCATTGCAGTTATTAGTCTATGACCAAAAAGCTTGGACTTATTCGGATACCAACATGGCATCCGCAGCGCAATATGAGTATTTATGATTATTGATTGCTCAGAAATGAATTCCAACACTTGAAGAAGACAACAAATAGGAATCGATAGAACTCTGAAAGCCTGCTCTTGGAGAGTTGTTAGGTCACATTCTCTCCCCTGGGCCCTTGCTGTCTTCGAAGTAGGGAGATGCTGGAGCTGCCCATCAGCCCATGTAGTAGGCTAGCCGGGATAAGTAAAGAAATCCATTGCATTGGAAGTTTGGACAAGGGCAGATACACTAGCCTTGCTTACACCATAAATAAAGATGAAGCAAGGGATAAACACGTTGGCAGCGTTGGCAGCGCATCGTGGCACTTGCATATAAAAAGCTGCATGGAAGAACATTAAAAGTTTAAACACAGCCAAAGAAAGAACATCAATGGGTGGCACCCATTGCACCCATGTACCATGTATCATGCCCCCTTAAGTAATCATGGCTCTCCTGCCACGATAGTTACATGGTACAATTTTTAGTATGCATGGTCTCTAAAAATAGAACAAAAGTACCTAGGTACCTTCCATCGAGAGCCTCACCTCATGGCTACCCTATGACCTTTCGGATAGCCTATGCGTATCTTTTTATATAAAGATGAATTGCAGAATGTTACTAATAAGAGGTTGATTTGATAGAGTATAAAGGAAGTAAATCTATTCTTGCTAGTTACATATTGCGTGCATCTAGAGTGTACACAATCTATAAATAGATATACTAACAATACATACTCCTAGCGTCGCAATATACACAACCGGATGTTTAAGGGATAGGTAGAAGTTCTCTCGGCGAGCTACGAGGAGAGGAATTATCAGCTTTCACCATTTAATGGAGTCGCAATTGCTCAAGCCATCCGGGACAAGGACCTTCCAGGCACATTGGTAGTGCAGTCTTATCTTTATTATTCATAGTTCTCACAATTCGATATAGTTGTGCTCTCACTACTTGCTCACATCCTCGATCACCCATATTCGTTCGTTCAAGTGGAACTTTCCTCGGTCGAGTATCGCCTTTAGCTATGCGGTCATACCAAACCCTAGACTCACGCGTATAACGCATACTGTTTAGGTGCTCCGAAATCATTCGTAGGTACCTATATATGTTTTTTTCTTCTTTCTTTTTTAAAAAAAAAGAAAAAAAGCATAGCCTAGGCGTCTCAATGTATTGGGTAATCAGCGATGGCCTATATATAGGGGTAAGACTCAAGTAAACAGCCCACATGTTCAAGATCACTAGACTCTTGTTCAATTATGAAGCAACACATCCGAGCAACGCGTTAAACAATACAGAAATATGCCTTAGGTACCTAACCTACCTAAGCTTGCTTTGCCCTAGCTTTTTGGATTGAGAAAACTACAAGTGTTCGGGTTTTACATTTGGCCGGAATTATTTTGCGAAAACTGGGGAACTTGGAAAGAAAAAAAAAGTGAAGAGAAAAGTAGAAATTGGAAAATGACTAAAATATAAGAAAATGGGGCAAAAAGGTGAGTTCGAACCTGGCACTTGACCTGAACAAATTGGCCTGTTTGCCGCCCTGACTCAAATTCGAACTCGGATTTTGCCCTTCATGTCCTTAACCACTAGACCACGGCCATGTTGGCTAGAAAATCTCGGATTGGGGTTTCGTGATAGGAGATGCGCTTAATGCATCTCTTAAACTTAGCATGCGCGTGGTTTCGTTGCCTGGTAACTATCATATCATTACCGCTTGCCAGGTGTCAACCTAGGTACCTAGGCAACGGCGTATTTATGATCAAGGCATTCAAGTGTTAATAATCCCATGACATGTTTAGCACGTACTGACATTTCTGAATACGGTATCGTCCTCTGTGGTAACTCCTCGTGTATTGGAGCTACTATAAAATACGCAAGGTACCTATCCTACCTATCTAGTGATCGAGTAACTGAGCACGACTTATAATTACATGTCTAAGCTCAGCCGACCCGAGAATCCATCTACCCCTTTACAACCTAATCTTGCTACCAAGGATGCCTAGCACGACGGGGTTGCTGTGACTTGAATTAGCAGAGATACTGGCACATATTACACAGTGACATACAGGTTATTCTCCGGACTAATGGAAATTTTCCCGTTTTCAGAGTCGAACTTAACATCGCTCTTAGACGTAGAAGAGCTGCTCGTGCTGGACTTAGAAGGCTGGATATCGATACCCAAAATCCTCATCCCAGACTCGGTCGTCTTGCTAAAATGATCAATGGCCTCCTTAGCAGATTTCTTGGCCTCGCTCTGGAATGTTGCCTCGAGGCCGACGCCGTAGCCGATGAGCATCGCCGTGGGGATGACATAGTCCTCCTCGGTAGGAGTTTCGCTGACGAATTTGAAGTTCTTGCGAATGTTAGGGTGGTCCCAATTCCCACGAGTGATGGGAATGGCAGCCCATTCTTTGACTTTGAGATTGAAGTCGACTTTGCTAAGCTCTTCCTCCAATTGCTCAGCGGAATGCTTGTCTTTCTCTTCAGAGCTGGAGCTTTCATTGAAAACGACCCAGACCTTCTTCTTAGTATCGCTGAGACTCTCCGAGTGGCCGAAGGAAGTCCATGAGAGGTTCTTACTGCTGTTGACAGACACGCTAATGTTGTGATAATTGGTGTTGGTTGACTTCTTCCACTTGGTAAGTAAATCGCCATAGCCACTCAAGGTATAAGCGGGGACGTAGGCGATATCGTCCTTGTTAATTTCTTTGTCGGACGCGATATCAGCAAATATAGTAGGCATATTAAACCCTGGGTGTTTTTCTTCGTCAATGGCCTTAGCGATCGATACTTGAACGTCAATCATGTTCTGAACCTGCTGGCCATAGGTATTTTTAAGGAGGCTGTGGTACGACGACGTGGCATTGGCAACACCAATCCTGTAATCCCCAAGGTCGGAGGCATTGGTTTCCGACCAAGTTTTGTAATCGAGAACTTTCTGCTGGTGCTGTTTCTTTGACTTTTGGAGGTATTTGGAGTAGTCGTCCCAAGCCTTGTGCGTGGCATTCGTGTAATCGGTCTCGGCGGATTCCTTGTCAGTACGAGCCTCGTTGATCTTGGCCTGGATATCTGTAGCGACAGCCATATTAGATGGTGCCTATTATTGAGTTAGTCGATGTTAGGAGCACGTATAATACTTCAGAGGACATACTGGGTTGATACAATTCGAAAGAGTTCGAAGACGCAGGAAATAGCGCTCGCTCGCAGACGATGGAACAAACAGTGCGCCAGCCGTAGGCGGAAGCATTGCACCCGCATTTTTCTCAACATCACGGTTAATGTCCTCCGCCCTGTTGTTCACACCAAGACTAACATAGGTCGGCGGGCAAACGTATAGAACATCATTGGGACCGAGGCCTGTTGGAGCTATCTGTTGCCGAATTCCCTTTGCGTAAGAGAGCCAAATGGCTTTGTCCGAGTCACCGATCTGAACTTGAGCTTCGTCGGAAGACATGATGATCTATAAAGTTGTCTGAAAAGGATTGAAATGGTCAGAAGAGTCGAGAAGTAATAGCGAGATTTTCTAGTGAAAGAGAAAGAGGATGTAGAGGAACTGAACACGAAGGGTAGGCTTTATACATCAAGGCATCTGTTTGAGTTCGAGGACTAGATCTTCCGACGGCTCATTGACCTCACGAGCTGAAGTGTTGCATATTCTAGAACGGGGTCTTTACAATGCCAAACATCATAATCGACTCAAGACTTGGTATGGGGAAGGCCTCAATTTCCAAATCCTATCATGTCTTCTCCTTAGATGGCTAGCTGAATATCCATAGTGTAAGCCAACAGCCACCGCGCACAAAACGCGGCGGGGTTCACGAGGCCTATTTCAGCCGCATAGGTAGGCCTGGCTGAGTATGAGATCTGATTAATCAACTTTCGATAAAGACATCTAGAAAAATACCGTTTAAGATCAATCTAGAACTTTTCGCTAAGTCTAGTGTTCGTCATGGCTGCGCTAACAGAAGCGGATTCAGCCTCACCGTCGTGCCAAAGTCCGCCAACCCAGGAGGCATAACCGCTAGGATTCTAGGTTTGGGCGGAGATCCCGATGAACTTACGCGATATGAGATAGTGCTTATATGTAATTGAAGAGCAAGACTCATACTCAGCAGCGGTGAAAACGCCATCTATCATATTTCATAACGGATGAACTGGTAAAAGATCAGCTCCGGTTGGTCTAGCCCTTTGCGCGTAAGTCACGGCGTTCGTCGGGGACGAAGTTAAAGCTTTTTGACCTACTTCGGTTAGGTTAGGTACCTCAAGTCCAAGAAGCTAGATAAGAGGAACATGAACTCGAGGAGCGTTTTCTTACTAAGACTTAGGCTAGTCAAATCTAGGAGAATGGTATTAGATATCCTCGTCCGGTCGAAGTAAAACATAAATGTAGTAAGTTAATTATATATGGAAAGTCTTCAACCCCAACCCTGAATCAAGCTAGATGTAACTTGATATGTCCCATCTCGTTGAGACTGATAATATACATGGTCTACCTCCCTATATTATATCCTACAAACTATCCTCGTAAGACTCGTCAAGATCCAAGTGATTTCTAAAGCAAATTAACATGCCTACTAACCATCTTATGGAGATATTGGTAAGGCCAAAGGTTGTCTTTAGCCGAGGTTGGATGGATGGAATTGGTTTAACCACCCAACGTGCCCTGTAAGTGAAGAAAAGTCTATATTTACATCCTCCCCGTTGTCTTTTATTAGGCTACACCCCGTGTGGATCGGTTTGTATAATGGAGCTGTCACCGCTTCAATGAGATGGAATCTCGCATGTACGTCTCGATAATTAAAACATCATCGTGCAGATCCGAGTTTCGCAGCCTTTTTGTTCTGATTGTTTCGTTGTCCGTTTCCGGAATTTCCTCATGGTTGTACTGAGGTGGAATACACCACGTTATGTTCGTTCAAGAACTAGGTAATATCCATGGTATCTCCTGGTGATAGGAGTGGTTGCAGTGTCGCGGGGGCCTGGCTACTAGAATCCATCCCTTCCAGCTTCGCCATCGTCGGGAGTACCGTTATTGGCCGGCTTTTGAATAAAACCCTTCTCGTCAGCCTCTTGGATTGCCCGGACAAATATGCTGCCCATCATCTCATAGCCCTGGACTGTGGGGTGAGAGCCGTCGGGGCCGATCTCGTTTACTGAGGGAACCCCTGAGGCGCCCTCACTAGGATGCATCTCGGCTAGGACGACAGGTTTGCCATCTGCTTCAAACTTCTTCATAATGTCCCGATATTGCTTGTTCATGTCCAGGACCTTGGTCTCGAGGTCGCCGCCGCCAACCTTGTTCGTAAGCATCGTGCTCAGGATGACTGTCGATTTATCGGACGCTGTCAGTAAGTAGTCGATCATGTCTTCCATCTGCTGTCCCACTTTGTCGACATCCTTATTCTGTAAAAGATTATTGGTTCCCAGATTTATGACAAACACGTTGGGTAACATCTTGGGTACGGCCTTCTTGGCATAGTCGTGCATCTCCGTAATTTTCTTGCCCCCATACGCCTCGACGTCGTTATCCACAAACTCGCCCAGTCTTACGGAGCCCACCATGTTTACCTCATAACCCAGGTCAACAAGCTGATCACGCATTGGCTTGCGGAACCCCAGATAGCCAGGAGAGGTCTCTCCCTTGACAATGGAGGCGCCGAGAGCCATTATTCTCAGAGGAACATTGCTGGAGCTTGCCGCAGATACTGCACCGGTTGGTGTAGCGGAGTATGACGATGTCGATTTCGATGTAGTAGGCGTGGCTTTAGTAGTTGTAGCTGTAGTGGAAGCTGAAGTCGACGTCGCTTCAAGCGCACTGACCGCTGCCGCCGTCGCAGTGCTTGTGCCTACTAAGATGGTCGATGTTGGTGAAGAGACAGCAGCCAACTGTTCACTGGATTTAGATCCATCGGATGATCCACCAGTATGATGAATCACTCCCGTCGCAGCGAGAACTAAGACAATAAACTTCATGTTAGTATACACAACTCGACTGTATGTTTCATAATAATAATACGGATTTTCAGGAACGTACCTATTACCACCACTGCTGCGACGAGGAGGCAGCTGACAGCCGTGAAAATCGCAATTCCTTTTTTAGATCGTATAAATGCCAACCGTGAGGTCTGCGGCGGGGTGTCTTGAACCTTCTCCATATCGTCCTCGGCCATCTTATTTACCCAATATTTAGACACTCCGGAATATATCGAGGCAAATAGGAGATAGGCTGTTCCAAAGACACGGGACCTGGGAGGTTATTTCAACCTCTCCCTATAATGTGTCTGGACCATGACGGGCGCGGGAAAGAGATTTGCCAAGGCGTTAGCTTGATATTCGCCAGGGTTCTAATTCAATCTAACTTCTTGATTTGACGGTAAGACGTCACATCCTGTGCCAAGCAAGGCGTGTTTGCTATACTTGCCTATCTCACCCGGATACCGGCACGCAACCTATCACGATTGAAGCTTAATAGACGCGAGACGCGGTGGCGGCCAATGATTAATAGCTTTAATGCTGTCAGGAGGTAGATAATAAACATTGCTTTTCGGAGTTTGATCAATCAACCCATTTCGACGTCAACACGAAAATTAACAAGTTCTTCAACAATGCGTGACCAGTATAAGTCATGTGTGTTTACTCTTGAAGATGAATGGCAAACGTTCAAACACTACATATGAGGCGCAGCGTGTATATACCCCTGGTACATTCCCTCGACGACAGCTTTAATTACCTACATATCTGACACCCTTTTCCTACGCTTTATTCTCCGTTTTTCGCTTCCTTTGTAGCAGATAAAAGAATTCAATCCGTAAAATACCGTAGTTCATTGTAATTTTCCCATTTTCTAAACAATGAACCTCATTGAACGTACTGCTATGACAACCCTAAAGGATCAATGGTGGGAGGCGAGAAATCCCCCTGCAAGCTGCAATGCGCTCTCATTTCAAGATAAGACTGTGCTGGTGACAGTGGCCAATTCCGGTCAGCGAGTTCGACGAGTCAATTAATAGCTTGACCTGACTCGAACCTGACCTGACTTGGCCGGGGTAGATTGTAAATATTTTTGATGCTATGTGATTGGTGTATTTCTTGTGGCTGAAGATACGACCAGGTAAGCCCTGTAAGCCAATGTACCTGACCTGACTTGACTTATCGAAGTCGCTGATTCCGGCCTAGGGTATCAAGCAGCGATCAAATATGCAGCTTTAAGAGCATCACCTCTCATCCTAGCTGTCCGATCGAACGAAAGGGTGAAGCAGTGAAAGCGGCTATCCAACGAGAAACAGGATGTTCCGGCGAAATTTTTGTTATGACGTTTGATTTGTCGACTTTCGCGTCCGTTAAAGGATTTGCTAAACGCTTGGACCAACGAGTCCCAAAGCTCGATGTACCTACATAGCTCCTCTTTGTGCTGGTATTGCAAAACCGTCTTATACTATTGGTCCAGAAGGATATGAGATCTGCACCCAAGTTAATGTGTTATCAAATACGCTATTGGCCTTGCTTATTCTCCCAAAGCTGCGTGCGAGAGCTACTGAATCAGATCACGATGCTCTACCACATCTATGCTTTCTCAATAGCTTGGCCTCTCATGTGGTTGAGCCCACAATGCTCCCAACTGGCCAGACTTTGTTAGAGAAGCTCAGTGACCCTTCTAAATTTGATACTACAGCTCAGTATTATCTAATGAAGCTAGCCGCATTCTTTGTCATACAAGGGATTATCGAGCAGCTCAAGGAGCGTGGAGAAGCCGATGGAATAATCATCAACGCCTGCTGTCCCGGCTTGTGTAAAACCAATATGGCGCGGGAGTTTCCACTAGTCTATAAAATTATGATGAACATATTGTACTTTTTCGTCGGACGAACTGCCGAGGCTGGGAGCCACACTCTCGTCAGCGCTACCGGGTTGGGCCCAGAGAGCAGTGGAAAGCTGTGGAGAAATGGCAAGTATACCGAGTAAGTCATCGCAGCCGTGATATTATTTTTGCTAATATCCATTTTAGGCCGGGGGAAGTATTAAAAAGTGAACGTGGCCGCAAACTCTATCGAGAAACCTGGCATGAAATTCTGTCTATTCAACAAAACCATCTTTAAGGGGGGGAGCTGTAGAGTTCCTCTCACTAAAGTTATTTTTATACCCGACCTAATAAAGTTGTTTCTTTCAGAGTTTTATATATCAGGTAGGTATCTATAATGATGTTACTTGTGCTTAAAAAACGGACAAATTCCCCGACCGTTAGGAATATTCTAATATGGATAAAGCATATGAGTGGAATGTTGGCTACATCCGACGGATTATAAACCTAGGTGAGTACATTACTGCGGAATGATGGCGCATAGGATATATAAAACAAGCCCCCCAAGCAGGAAAGCGAAAGCATCGCTTGATATAGGAGACGATCCACGATGGGTAACTAACAGGCTATGCCGCATTGACTGTCCTTTTACCGGAAAAAAAAGAAAAAAAGAAGAAAGAACTGAAAGCACCGAGTGTAATGGATAGTTTCGCGCACTTTGTTATCGACTAATATAGCCGGAAAAGTTAGGGCAAGTATAGTGCGATCCGAACCCACATGCGCTTGTTAACCCCACAACTCATACCGAAGAGACAAAAAGATGCTCTCGATCGGGGAATCGAACCCCGGCCACCTGCGTACTTGTGCGATGACAAGCAGGTATCCTGACCACTAGACCAATCGAGAATTAAACCGAGAATTGAATGAATCCTAGCTTCCCAGACGATGAAAATTTGTGTTCAACTTCGACTTATAACGCGATTGATCCTGTTGACTACTATTTGAGTTTATGTGAATTTGATTTTATTAACAGTGACATTTGAATGGGACTAAAGATAACATAGATAGAATTAGGTGTGCATGGATCATACGATCTGTAGAAATGAAAACTAAGAGTTAGGATGAATGTGGCTCAAGAGATTGGTAGATGAGATGCGTTGCTTAAACTTTGAATCTTGCGGTTGAAAGTATCGTTTACCTATGTTGATGCGGGTGTCTGAGAAGGAACCTTTTGAAACTCGTAACCATCCGGGCCAGATACATTTAACAAATTCTGCTGACTTTTCTTAAAGATAAACCCGGGATGAGCAATCATGAGGCAATAAACAGCAGAGATGACCAACCTATAACGAATGATTAGCATGAAACACAATACCATTACGCCAAAGGGAACTTACACCCCTTCCAAACCTATAAACAAAGGCTCGTCATGAATAAGCTCACCCCTATACCCATCGCGCAATTCAACAAGCCGGTACGTGCATCGAGCTAAGATCAGCATTATAGCCAACGTCATAAAGCTGAAGAAGACCTTCAGTCTAGCCCCAAAACCCAAGCCGGATATGTTTCTTTCTAGGTCTGCTTGGTATTGGGCGGAGCGGAAGTAGCGAATCAAGTAATCCCCAAAGAGGCCACAGAAGATCACCATCATGGCTACTTGCAGACTAAGACCAACAAGCGCCATGTCTACCCCAATCTCACTCGTGCCTGAAGATGCAGTGGATAAACCACCTCCGGCCGCTTGGAATATCAAACAGACGACATCGGATGGAATGAAGACCCAGTAGAAAAGGTCAGGTCTAAAGCGGGAAAGCGAGGGAGAGAAATCTTTGATGCTATGAATAAGTTAGTTAATCAAAGACAGTCCACAGGTTGCAGTATATTTGAAAGAGGGCTGTTGCTTACGCCGCTGCAAGTGTCACATAGATGGCAGCTGAATAATAGACCGGACCACTAGTAACACAAACTATTATACCCCAGTTAACACCCCGACGGAAACAACAGCGCTATAGGTAGGAGAGACGAACTGATTTGAATCATAAAAGCCGCAAAGTTGAACGGGTTGTAATGCATGGAAATCCGAGCTGCGTAGCCCAGAGTAGCATTGACGGCACCGAGAACCATACACCCCATGAAGAACCAGCTCTTCCATCGAATCCCCAGGTAGACATGTATACATGCAGAAAGGAGGTAGAGGCATAGGAAGACGGCATTGGCAGCGAGACTAGGCGCATAGCCATACACGCTTATCTCCACGGGACATATTTCCAGAGTACAGTTGGCACCAGGCCCGAAGACCTTGGTGTATGGCGGCACGCCTGGTGGGAGACCTGTCGACATATTTCTTCAGTCAAATAATAGCTTTATACGAGTATAATGAGGGACGTGATGATATGGCCTGAATGGAATTATCGATATCGTTTGGATGTGAAGGCAGGAAAAGCAAAGATATAAAGAGCGTAGGGGATAGTTCTGAACCGCGGACACACAGAAACTTAAGAGTCGAATGGTATATATAAGTAATTATGAACAGTAGTTAAATACAATCGATATTGACCCTATTACATCTCCCAAGAGTTGAAACATCATTGCCATTTCTTCTTATAACAGGCCGCGTGGCAATCCCGCCGTACATATATTCTAGGAGAGGTAAAACCCATAGTCAACTTGGCGTAGCCCCTTCACGAAGACCACCATTGAGTGACTTCATGGTGATTGATACTAAATTATCACCATCCCCAGATTCTCTTCGCACCCGCTACCATCCGGCCTCTCCATTGGTTCTAGTAGAGTCCAGTCCCGGCGGCGCAGCGCTTGGCGATCAACCGAATGCGATCGAGCCGGGGTTCCCATTGGTTGGACGCTAGATCAAGACCATGTTTTGAAGATGACGGACAAAAATTCGTCCGACGTCGATATCATTGTGAGGCTCTGGCGTATCCTTGTTTAGGTGCGCCAGTGGGTTGTCGTGTTTCTAGAATGCGATGCAGCGTTGCCAAGGGTACCTAATCATTAGGACTATACTAAAACGATGCCTAAGGAATGGTATGGCCTCAAGCATGCTGCCACGTAAGGCATGGCGGATTTTCTCTAGGCAAGTAATTAGATCATGAAAGAGGTGGGTATAAGGTAAGCTATAGGTAAGTATACATTGTTCGAGTCACGTTTTACTAGCAGGTATGCATACGAAATTTTAAATAATGATTACTATGTAAAACATGGTAAAACATGTGGAATAAACTCCTATACAGCGGATTGCATCTAACTTGAACCCACCTTGGATGAAGTATATAATATATAGTAGGTTAAGGAAAGGACCTGTCCGCACTTCCAAGCAACAAGCTCCAGGCTTGATGCCTACAAGTACGCTCACACGCTGTCGTGCTAATGAACTAACGTACGAATCGGCTGGTCCATAACTTCATCGACCCACCGAATCCTGCGATTCCACGCATCTGGTTCAACCGACACACGATTACTCAACATGTTTCCAATATGGACAGCCTCAAGAGCCTCGACCACGTGCTCTCCATTGTCGACGTTGTAGATCCTGGCCGACCGTTTACTCTTTACAGGAGTTCTTGACGAGCTTTTCTCGTACATGCGACGCTCGTGGTTGTCCGTCCAGCTGTAGGAATGTAATAGAGCGTCGTAGCAAAGGCGCTGGACGGCTTCGCAGGTCTCTATCGAAGGACCATCGAAGCCGGCTTCGATAGCAAGTTCCATGGCTTTATCAGCTAGCTCCAGCGCATAGCCACGCTCAGCGCGGGTGGGAGCTCGACCGAGTTGATAAATAATCCGCGACGCCTCAGCGTGGAGGGCATTGATGGTGTTTATGGCGGACATGATGCACTGTGGTGTTTGAGATGTGATGGTTTTGTTTTTGTTTTTGTTTTTTTTCCTGTCTTGTTATACCTGTATGTCCTCTCTAGCTGTAGGGTGAAATTGGTAGCTCTGATGAACATTCTAAATATTAGAAACCTAATAGTGTTTTAATACGACATTACGAGCTACAATGGCCATTGTGAATATTTTGTGCCTTAGGATTTATTTTACATCAGCTGACTGGTTTTACAAGACTCGGTCGTGAAAGAATAATTCAATAGTATTGTGGGTAAATAAAGAGAGAAATTCCAAGTCTGATGCTGTCATTGAAGATTCTTTCAACTTGTCTTTGACGAGTTTCCCATTCATTGTGCATAATTGATAGGCATCTGCGTAATTATTCTTTTCCGAAGTCTTGTGAAATATCAAAAACTGTATTGCTTACCTACCTAGGTAGAGAGTGCATCATCTTGGAGAAAGCTAGCGCGGAGGCCCGTGCCGGAGGACCGCGCCGGAGAATATACTTGCATGCCGATATTCCGGTGGCATAATTCTCGTTTCCAAATTCCTCCCTTTTACTTAGCAATAATTTTACTAGCAGCATTTCAAGTCCTTGTTTCGCATTTTGAGCCGAAGTTACCTAGATACCTAATTTAGATGTAAACCAAAGTACGGTGTTCACCGGTAGGTAGGTAGGTAGTTAATGTCCACCGGAGTTCACGGGGAATTTCATTAGCGCCGGCGTTCAGCTATATCAAAGGGAGGTTACAACAAGTCTTCACCATGAAATTTATTATCGCATCATTCAATATAACGATAACAAGACATTATAAATTACATAGGTCGCAGTATTTTTGCTTTGCATAATTTCAGCATCCAAACTCTTTGAGATTCTTCATTTTTATAATCAATCTAAACGTCGCTCATTGTCCGCTAAAATGTCTGCCGAGACCGTCCCGGAGACCACCTTCCGGTCCTTTACCCCTGCCGAAGCGTCCGACTATGCTCAATTCCGAAAAAGTTACCATCCCACACTGTTCAACACCATCCTTAACCGGCATACATCTACCGGAGGTAAGCTTGACACCCTCCTTGATGTTGGCTGTGGACCAGGCATCGCCGTGCGCTCCCTGGGCACGCGCTTCCAGCACGCTATCGGCTTTGATCCTTCGGAGGGCATGATTACCAGCGCGAAGGAACTGGGCGGGACATCTGGAAGCGGAGAGCCGATCCGTTTCGAAGTTTCTACCGCTGAAGACCTCTCCGAAATTCCGGACGGCAGTATCGACCTCGTTACCGCCGCGACTGCGGCCCATTGGTTTAATATGCCGGCATTTTGGGCAAGGGCGGCGCAAGTTTTGAAGCCGGGTGGAAGCGTGGCGCTGTGGACGCATACCAGTGCGGAGATTGCGGATAGCGTTCCGAATGCCGCAGCGATCCAGGCTGCGGTTAAAGCATTCCAAAAGGAACATCTCGCAAAGCATACGGCCCCCGGGAACCTCCTATCACATGGCTTATACGTTGATCTACCATTGCCATGGGATGCGGAGCCTCCTGTCGCGGATTTCGACAAAGAATCCCTTTCCCGGATAGAATTTGGAACCGGAAATGAAGGCGCCTTACCAGGAGACCAATTTTTCGCGGTGGGGGAGCCGGAGGTGGGCCTCGATGAGCTGGAGGCCTTGATGGGAACGGTGAGCACGGTGAAAAGATGGAGGGAGGAGAACCAGGAGAAGGTTGGGACGGAGGAAGATATCGCGAGGCTATTGAGAAGGAAGGTTGAGCAATTGCTTCACGAGGCCGGAGTAGAAAAGGGGAAGGAGGTTCTTAAAAGAGCGGAACAGGGTGTGCTACTGGTGGTCAAGAAGAAGGCTTAATTTAACTTCACATCTTTAGAGGGCTCCGTTGGCGTATCTGCTATTAAGCTTTCACATTTACTACGTCTATAAGCCGAGTTTGGGGATACATTATTATTTGACAGAGGCCTCACCCCTATTTCTTAGCTAGGTATATTCAACCATACTTAGGCATCGTTCCTTTATAATAAATCGTTTGATACTTCCAAGCTACGACTCGTGTCGTAAAGCTCGACTCTGGGTCTCCAATAAATGCCCCCATCTTCGAGCTTTATGCACTGCACACAACTTACTCCACAATGAGGGGATCAACCAGATCGTAAGCCAAGAATCCTATATGCAGTCCTACCCTAACCCCTGGATCTTTCAGCTCGGACAGCTCTGCCTGCTGAAGAGCTGATTGGTTTATGAAGACCATCACACAGCAGTGGTAGGATCTCTCCTCTAGTTTTGTGGCTGTGTTGCAGGAACACCTGTCGACTAAGCCTCTAATCACGAAAATTAACTTCGGTGAGGGTGGTAAACAGCATGGTCTGGTGCCTGTTCAATATATTCATATTCCACTTAGATTCCTTCCCTTCCCTGTGAGGAGATTGGTTTCCGATCGTTAAAGTGCAATAACTATCATCCAATGCGGCTTCTCCATGTCTATACAAGAAAGCTGGAGGAATTCAATGGAGACTCCATCCCGCCCTATGCTATTCTAGTGGGTATAACTCCAATTCATCTCTGTCAGAAAGCCCCAGATACTCCATTAAGCTTTATATAGGGGTAGTTAACCCAAGTGAGAGACGCGCGTAGGGGCCTGTTACTAACACGAAATGGTATAGTCTCACACGTGGTGCAAATATGAGATAACTTTTCAAGATCTTTTGAAATGGGGTCCCAAGATCTTAGATGGCTACACAAAAATAGATGGATGTTGCCGGCAAGCAGCAAAAGATGGTCTGGATTACGTGTGGATTGATACTTGTTGCATTGACAAGTCAAGCAGCGCTGAGCTTTCCGAAGGTATCAATTCGATGTTCCAGTGGTATAAAAGGTCCAAGGTATGTTATATATACCTAGCCGATGTGTCCGCAGAAGATGATCCATTTGAGATATCCTCCGGGTTTCGGCGAAGTCGCTGGTTTACTAGGGGCTGGACGCTCCAAGAAATACTCGCTCCTATGGAATTAATATTCTTTGACAAAGCCTGGAATCAAATTAAAATCGGCTGGCTCATTCGAGTTGCGAACCCATCCCGAGGCCAAGATTTGAGTACGCTTCCTCGCCAAGGAAAGTACTTCAACCGGTTAGATCTGCTCAGCCTTCTCTCTGAAATTACAAATATCCCGAAGAAGGCCCTTGACACCGGGGATTTGTCGAAGTTCTGCGCTGCGGCTCGGTTGGCATGGGCCGCCAACAGGAAAACAACGCGCATTGAAGACGTGGCCTATAGTCTTTTAGGTCTTCTCGAAGTTAATATGCCTTTGCTTTACGGCGAAGGAGATAAGGCCTTTCTACGCCTCCAAGAAGAAATCATAAAATCACGCAATGATGACAGCTTATTAGCATGGGGATATCGATTAAGACAAAATGAACACCCCAAAATATATTCTGACAACGTCCTTGCCCGGTCACCTTCGGACTTCACTCATTGCCACAGTTTCGAGAGCCTCGATAACGACGAAACGAGCCCTCAGGTGCCATTAACAACTTCTCATTCTGCAATGACCAACATTGGAATACAGACAGCAATCCCTATTCGACCTATTGATCCCAAAATTGGCGTTTTTATGGCCATTCTCAGATGCGCCTTTACCGTAAATGGCCACCGATACCATCTGGTTGTTCCGTTGGTTAACACAAAAGGTGGAGGCAAGAATCACTATAGCCGGGCACCAGGCAGCCCGCCGTTCCATATCCAAAGAGCCAAACTTTTTTCCCTTATAAACAACTCAAGATTTCTATTTTTTCTTACTCGCGTACCATCGTTATGGAGCCTTTTTGTCACGAAGGCGATAACAACTCCTATCTATATACGAGAGAACCCCTTAACTGCACCGCCACGGGTATCTTGGCCAAAGTCAAACAAAAAGGAACATGAGACGATGAGCTTATATATAGACGAGCTAATATCTGCCGGGTATGAGCTCTCGTCTTTCTATCCACCCTGGATAAGCAAAAAGTCAGCCAGTGGCAGCAGTCTTGTTTTGCGATTGGGTTCGTGGAATTCAGCAAGGTTCGTGCTCATATTTTCAAGACCAAAGGAGTTTTCTACGGGATATCTATATTTTGCCGTTTGTATAAGCCAGACGGTCTACACGATGTCAAGGGTTGAGCATGGTTCTGCTTTAGAGTATTTGATGGAACGGAGCCGCAGCTTAGAAGTTAACATGGGCCGTCATGGAATAAAGCAGAAGGGGCTTGAAATAAAAGAAGAAATAACGGACGGGGGCGTTCAGCCCATCCATCATATATCGTTCAAATACATATTTGGTGATATTAGAATTAGTTGTAGTACTGGCGTGGTCAACGCATCGCAGGCTCTCTAAGGTCTGCACTTAAATTAATAAATGATGCGAAACACACATGATAATAATAAGTTCACTCTCAGTGTATAGAGTTTTCCAGAGGCTAGCAATTACTCGGGAAAATATCGCATATGGTAGGTAATAACATATCACATGTCCTTTTGGTATAGTAATGGAATCTTATAGGAAATGTACTGTACATACTCCTATTACACAACGAGAAAAAGAGTTGCAGATATCCAACCAACGAGGGTGTGGGGTGAAACCGATGAGCTTGGCGGCCCTTGGAGAGATACTGTCGAGAAGACAATATCATTGAAGGCTATGTGGAAGGAAAGAAGCCTAGCTTGGGATACCAAGAAGCTCTGGGAACACTAGAGTTTCGATGAGTATCGAGTAGGTACCTAGGTAGAAAGCTCTGCGGAATAACGCCTATGTGTGTCACGTGATACCCATATGGCGCCCCTCGTCAATAGGGGCTGCCGTTGACTCTTGAGTGCCAGGTTTTATATCAGTCAAATAAATCGCCTAGACCTAATCTTTTTAGTAGTAGTCAACTCAAGCTTATACTGGTCTCTTTGATCTATTTTGACGGTTTGTCTCGATGGAACAGCCAGCCTTCCCCTAATGCGGTGGGATAGAGGTGATTTATGCTCATCGGGGAGATGATGACAGGTCCGAAAACGAGACTAATCACAGCCCACGGGCATATGCAATGTAACACACCTACATTAAGAGTCACGTATGATAAACTCCAATCTGACGCGTGAAACTTACAATTATTTACGCGAACATAAGACGCGACTTGCGGGTCACTGTTGTGACAGCGAACTTCAATTCAGAATGAATGCCCTTGCTACCAATCAACTGGGCTCAACTACTCTCCAAAGACAGGGAACTCGTCCTAGAAGAATGAAAGGGAAGCGGAAAATATCCCCTAACAGCACTCAGGGGTGGACGCGTACGTCTATTATTCTCTATTGAGAAGCTGATAGTTATTGAGGTAACTAACTCGAAATGTAGCACCATCAAGCAACTCTCAGAACAGCGATAACCTATCTAATGACTGTCGCCTGGGCCTAGTCTCGATAGTCCAGGCCGTCCACAATGCGAACGTACAATATAAATCTATTGTCGATGAGTATTTACGATGGCGAAATAAGTTACGGACCCGATCTAGCTCCAATCCAAACTCGACAAGATTTAGCAACGATGATCTCCAAACATTGGACGAAGTCATGAAAGCCTACCTCTCATTAGATCAGTCTATTGCTTGGCAACTGCTGGCAAACCTGGGCGACAAGTCTTATATCGATATATGGAAGCGGGCGGCCGACAACATGGCGTATTTGAAGGGGCTATGGAAACACCAGGCACCGAAACATTTGGAAAAAGCAAGGAACCGAGCCGTCGATCTTAAGAATTGCCGAGTCACAGTAGAAAGTAGCTTTAAACTTGTCGAAAAGGAGCTTCGGGATTCGGGGTTCGATCATTACTGCGAAGCTATTCTCGCGAAGAAAGATATGCTCTTGAAGTATGAGGAAGCATATCCCATATTACCAGAGCCTCGCCCAGCGTCAGAGATTCGCCAGGAGTCACCACTTACATTTCAGATGTCGACGCTCATTTTCATCGTCTTCACGGCGGTGGCATTAAGTTTCATACCCATGGGTATGGCCTGGTCCAGATCAACCAATACACCAGGCTCTACCCAAGATCCCGACTTCTATTTGCAAATCCAAAACATGATGTTGCAACTCTTAGGCCTCTCCACAGCCATGCTCGTCGCCCATCAGAGGTTATCCGACAATAAAACCGCTTGGAATTATGCTTGTTACTTTACTGTCGCCGGTGTTATATGCACCATTCTTGCGGTACCGGTGTATGCATTTGTCTCGACTATATGGTCCTCCTTCGCATCCTACCTCGCAACCGTTATGCAGGTTGGGGCGACGCTCCAACTGGCTCTAATCGCGAAAACCCCTAAGCAAAAACAGCTCTGAAGGGGAGGCGTATTTTGCATCTAATGTTATCTATATATCTCGCATGTCTACGATGGCTTCAGAAATTATAGCGGGGCGGGATAGGGGGTTAAGCCTACGGCTTAACAAATGACGGATGACGACCATTAACTATTATAAAGAATATCATATCAGTTAATGTGATGCTACAAACTTTGAAGTATATCTTGTCTCGTACTTCTGAGCGCGAATCGGTAAATTTGGGCTCAAGGATAGGATAACCTTTCCTTGAGAGCTAGGAAATACTTATTACAGCTGGATAATAGGCGCGACGGTAGGTTCCTGCAACGCTACATTGCACTGCGGCAAGCTGATCCCGTATGCTTCGCTAACAAGCTCCGTCGCATTGCTATCCGTCGCATTGCTATCGTCCGTCGGATCCGGCGCAGTATACCACCTCCTATTCTTGAGGTCGCCATCCTGAGATTGATCGAAAAAGTTCTGCGGCGCGAACATGATGCTGCTGACGGCTTCGGAGTACAGCGTTACAGGGATATCTTCGCTGCGCGTGAAGTGGTGCATGCCCAGGTTCAGCCACACAACGAGGTCTGTGCCCTCGACGCTTTCATCGTCTAGGAGCTTGGAAAAGTCCTGCTGCGGCTTCCAGGGCATGTTGAGGTTCTGGATACTGTTGCCCCACGGCTCCGTATCGTGCTGCCGCGTTACGACTAGATGCGATTTGGATAACGCGGTGTTGTGTCGTGAGAACGGCGACTTCAGCGTGCTGAGCCGGATATTCGATTTACCTGGCACGATGCGGTATCCGCGCGGCGAACCCCATGTATTCGTCGCGTTGGCGTGGTTTACTACGTACATGAGCTGCCCATTATTTGCCCAGCTTAGCTCTCGCTCTTTCTTGACATTATAAGTCTCCAGCGCAATCTGTTCGAACTCGCCGAGCTCCGGCCACCACGGCTGCGTCGTGTTGACTACCTTGAGCTCCGTTACTTGAAGGTTATTCTCAGTGCCGAGGATATCAAAGTCGGCCTTCCAGGTTAGCACATGGTCGTGCAGCGATCCTTGTGTAGCCTCTTGGATGCGAGGACCCCACGCGCCCTGGTCGCGGAAGAAAAAGGAGGATTGCAGATACCCCGATGCTCGAACCGTGATCTCCAAACTGCCATCGACATGGAATGCGTAATCGAATAGATAGTCGTAGTTCCCTACGGTGGCGATGGAGCGCAGCGTCAGTAACGATCCTTTTACGACGCCTAGGTTGGAAAAGCCGTAGTCATTAGACACGTCCCCGTCGCGGTGTCGAGATAAGGGGAACCCCGCGTCTGACTCAAAAATACAGATAGAATTAGGATTGATAGTCGATGTATTTCCGTTATGAACGGTCACGTTCCAGAATGTAGAGCCGAACGGACAGTCAAACCCCTCAACCATCGGGAACAAATCGGCGCCTAACTGGAAATACGTATCGTGATACAGGGTCGAAGCGGCCTTTGGCTGGAAACCACCATACTGCGCAGCGGCTTCTTGCATCGATAACTCGTACAACACCCGATCGCCTTTGAAACGAATATCATAGAGCATGATGCCGAGGGTCTGTGAGTGGGCGACGTAGAATGACCATCCCAGGTACTCGACGTACTTCTGCTCCGAGTCTAGCTTATACCGCTTGCCGCCAACTTCGAGATTTTGCGGCGCAAATTTATCTTCTAGCTCACGAGTCCCCATCGCAGCGTTGTACTTAACCAGCGCCCAATCGTAGTCGGACGGCTGGTAAAACGCCTCGTCTAACTCGTCTGCCTCGAATGCTGCGCGAAGCTCTGCGACCGTCCGAAAGAATCGCGTGTTCGTCACCAGTCCCTTGAGTTTATACAGCGAAGCATCTGTACCAGTAGTGTCGAGCATGACGTAGAAATCGAGTGGCCTCAGATAACTAGCAGGCCCAGGAAGCCGAAACATAATAACCTGGAACGCCTGGCTTCCATTGAACGAGGTGGGATTAGTAGGAGCAGCGACCAGAGTCGACCTGGGATCATTATAGCCGTAGAAAACACCACCGAGGAGCGCAGACGTAATATCAGTGAGGTTAGACATCACGGAAACCAATAGGGGTTCCGCGGCCTTACGTCGCTTTTCGTCGAAAAACCTCCCGTTGAAAGGCACGGCACCTCCTGTCCCGCCATTGAACGGATAGTCCAGTTTCTGTATAACGGTCTCACTGGAAACAGGCAAGGGACCGACCATGTACTCTTGTGACACCGGCTCAGGTTTGCCGCCTTCGAATATGATAACCCGAGCCCACGAACTGGGTTTTGGCCCTGATCCGTGTAGGTATGGAAGTACATCGGATTTGTTGACGGGTACGGTATCTATATACCACACGTAGTTGTCGTTCACCTTTGCCGTATCTGGATCGGTTAGATTTAATTTAGAAGCAGGGTCGTGAAGAAGATTCCAGACTGCCACATTATCTTCCGGTGTTATTTGAGCCCAGGCATTGGCCTTTGGAGCGGTCACTCGTTCCGCTGGCTCATATAGTGAACATGTTAAGCATGAAGCCGTCTCGGATGAATTATTACCCAGGACGAATTTGGGTAATAATGTCTGTCTCTGATAGCGTATTGGTGGTGTGCTAGCAGCATTGCTAAATGCAACGAGATATAGTACCGTGTAGACGAGTAGCAATAGCATATTCTCTATGGCTAAAGAACCGCTCAGTAGTTTATTAGGATTGAAGAAGCATTGACCGGCGGTACTCATTGTAACAAGGCATTTATACCCCTCTGTGACCGAGAGCGGCAATTAGAGCTTTTTATAGTCGCACCATGTACCACATGGCACCTATGAATGAAACTTATACAGTTATTGCGGGCAGGTAGAAGATCTTCGATAGCGACATCGCAATATAGCCATAACATTATCGGTACTTGACGGGCCTCGCCGTTGTCTATGGGTACCTCCTAGGTAGATAAGAGCCCAGTTCAAAGCGATTACCCATTCCAGACCCCGACATATCGCGAAAGCGATTTATAGTATATTTCCCCAATTATAAGTTGGTAGCCAAGGGAAAATGGTTGCGTTAGTGTAACGTAGGCCGGCTCCGACTTGGCAAGATACTAGATAACTCCTATCGGTGTCCGGATAAGCATCATATACTCCTTGGTGAGTCGGTTACAAATGAGTAAAACAAAACTTGGAAAGAGTATACCGCACAATAGAAATAGAGAGCACGGGAGCGACTGTTTATAGGGCAATACAGGTTAACTAAGGTGAGAAAACCAGTATGTTTAAGGACTCGAGCTGTCTTATGAAACACGTGCTGCCAAAAGCGATAGGAAGATCGTAAATAGCACTAAATTTTACCTACGAACCGATATATCATGGCAAAAATCATGTCAAAAAGATGAAATTATCTAACCTAAAGTATAAGAAGACAACGGGTTGCTAATTACCTAGCCCGGAATATTGGTTGATGGCCAATAGATAACCACTGGATTGGTTTCGGTTAGGAGGTGGTCAACGACTCTGCTTGTCAATCCGAGGGGGGTAGAAAAGGGGCCGAAGAGAAATTGGAAAACAGACATTTTTATATGTCTAAGTGATGATATAAAGGAAGCTAGCACCACAAAAAACTACCCCTGAGGCGTAGCAAGCTAGCTGTGGATTTCATCTATCAGTGTGAACTCATCTACACGATCAAGTTATTAACAATGCGGACAATATTCAGTCAAGTAAACCAGGGCTAAATAGCGTAAACAGTCTTTATTAAAACAACTTCGAACATATTAACTAAGCTATCTTAAACAATTTTTTTGTTTATTTTTTTTTGTTTTTGTTTTTTTTTGTTTTTTTTAATCTGCTTTTCTAGTCGCACTAGATAACTCCTGCAAAAAGGGAAAAGAATATCAAAAGATTCATATGTCTTTGTAGGTCTCAGGCACTGATAACTACTTTGCCGAAGGCGTTAGGGTATGGATAGCACGAGCTGGAAATAATCCACTGTTCACCGGTACCGGCTGCTGGGGCAGAGGTCGAGGCTGTACCACCGGCTGGCCCGTTGGGGTCGGCCTAGCTGGTCCCCATTGAATAGGGTTCGCCTGGTTCTGGTACTTAACTTGAGGCTGAGCCCAAGTTTGAGCTTGATTTTGAACCTGGATTCGTGGGTCAAAGTGAACTCGGGGTGTAACTGGAGGTCGGACCCGGGGACCTGGACCTGGAAGCGGGGCAGGAGCAGGAGCAGGGGCCGGAACAGGTGCAGGTGCAGGTGCAGGAACAGGTGCGGGGGCGGGGGCGGGTGCAGGCGCCGGGGCAGGAGCAGGCGCCGGGGCAGGAGCTGGAGCTGGTGCCGGTGCCGGTGCAGGTGCAGGTGCAGGTGCTGGTGCCGGTGCAGGTGCCGGAACAGGGGCACGCCAAGGGCCGGGGAAAGGGGATGGAGCCGGTTGTGGAGCCGGTTGTGGAATGCGAGCCGGGTCAGCCCTAGGCCGTGATGTGTAAGGCTCCGGGAAGGTAGGACCCCGTTCAATGCCGGAATAAATATTAAAGTATGTACCGACGACCACGAGTGCCTTTACTGCCTCCCACCAGTTGCTTGTGAAGAAACGATAATCAGCCATGGTGAGCGCCAATGCATCGAATGAAGCGTACATAATGTGACCGCATAGGTCTCCAAACCAGTGGTCTTGACGGCGACGTATTGTAGGATACAATCTCGTACGGATGGTCCAGAGGGTCATCATGAACAGGACCCAGCGAGTTGTAGAGTTAAGAAACCCGTTCCTTTCAAAGTGGACGATGAAATTTGCGGCTTTGACGAGCAACCATGGCGTTAATCCATAGGCGACACCGCCTAGTTGTAAAGCTGTGCCTGGGCCTGAACGAGAGGACATTATGCACTTAGCTTGAATAGGTACTTATGTGGTGTTGGTTTTGAATTGAGAGTAATTTGTTAAGATTTGGTGTTCTGTAGAGATTGCTTTTTGACAGGCTTTTTCTTTGATCTCGAAGGTGATGTTGAATGATGATGTTGAATGATGATGTTGAATGATCTGTTCGAATTATTTCCTAAATGAAGTTATAGATGTCATCATATATAGCCTTCTAATTCCCGGTGTTGTGCAAAAACAGTAGCCCTGTTACTAAACAATAGATATCCAGTGTACACGTATTACGATGTTGCAGAACAGGAAGAGGCAGGCCGAATCGCTTCGTTCCAGGGGGAGCCTGTTGTTCAAGTTTGATAGCATAGTTCGTAGCTATTACCAAGGGGATTGTTCGGTAGAATGAAAGAGCGGACAATAGCATTGTTATACTCAGGGGTACGTTGGAACAGTTTCATAATTGGGCTTAAACAACGTTATTATATTAGGTACCTAAAAAAACATTTGACAATACGATAGTAACTTCTTTCCTCGTTATAAAGTCTTATACTGATGCTCTTCAGCTTCATTAATTTCCTAAGGTATCGTGCTAATAAGCTAAGAAAAAAACGAAAGCAACTATAAAAGAGAAGCTGTTACCCTATTCCTCTCTATAACTTTAATCTCCTACATCACCCACGATCAAAGCACATAAGCAACCATTTATCTCTAAACATACCTACCTACTCAAGTTGTTCGATCTCCAGTCGAACCTCGACATAATAAACCTACTCTCAGACGAATCTTTGCTATAACGAATTTGGACTCGTAATTTTTTATTTTTCAATTCTTTTTCAATTCGTTATGGCGCCGTTTTTCTGTGGCACCTGTCCACCAAGAATCACCGTGGAGACGACCCTCCCTGTCTTAGAGGTACAAGCGTGGGCTACCCCTATCATCACCGATCGCCTTATTATTCGGCCACTTCGTTTAAAAGATTTGGAGGGATTCAATGCCCTTTACAGTCAACCGGAAGTCACAGCATTAGCCTTTGAAGGTGGAGAAGATCCCCAATATAACCTAACCTCTAATTTCAAATTACTAGTACGTCGTCTGAAACCTTGGGAACAAAAAAATATATTCTTTGCAATCCTCAGTCGGACTTCAGATGGTGAAGAAGGGGACTACATTGGGGAACTGGGTATGCAGTTTGGTGATGGTTGGCCTGAAATCTTTTATCTGCTCAGAAAAGAGTATTGGGGCCAAGGATGTGCGACTGAAGCTGTCAAAGGCTTTATGAAATTCTGGTGGGATCTTCCTCGAAGTGCTGCAACTTTCGAAGTACACCCTGATTCTATACATGGACCTGGAGGTAAAGAAGAAGACTCTTCTGGTTCTCCGCCTAAAGTCAAGGAGCGAATGCTTGGTAAGGCAGAAAAGATTAACGGTTCAAGTCAAAAGGTACTCCTAAAATCAGGGTTTGAGCGTATTGAGCGAATAACCACTGGTTTGATTCAGTTTCAATGCATTTACCCTCTGGCTGATGTTGAGCTTGAAGCTTACCGCGAAAAGTATTCGAAAAGAGTATAGAGTATATCTCACCTAAATAGCTAACTAATGTATAATTGATAGCACTATGACGCTTTAAATAAAATTTGACAATACGTTGAAATGAGACTTGGGTAAGTACCTATATGGATGACTTATTAGTGCAACTATTCACCGCGATATAAGGTATGTATCTTTAAATAATCACATAGGACACAGGTACTTTTACATGTCTATGATGATTATATATGCTCCGCTTGTTGATGGGCCCATCCCCCTATCCGCCGGTGAAGGGATAAAGTATAAATAGTCGAGCATAAATTCTTTTATTTGTGTACCTTGTCCTATTCTATTGGTCGCTGTCCACATTTAGTCCCCTTCTTGATACCATTCCTTTCCTTTCTCCCTTGTATTCCTCCCGTACCCTGTACTTCATTTGTACATTTCTCATCAGCTGCTCCCCTTTTATCCATCCCCCTTACCAGCGACTTTTAGAAAAGGCAGGCCAGATAAAGTATAAATAGTCTCTGAAACGTCTTAGATATAAGCAAGGTAAACCAACCTCAAAGGTAAAGGGACCAAGTCACGGATAGAGGTTCTCAACTAGGAGAAGGAGAGGGTAGCATAATTAATAGATAGCCATAACTCCGCAGAGAGCAGTTGCCTGACTTATTCTAATACACCTCTTAGAATTTTAATGGTTAATTGCCTTAGGCGGTATTGTTCCCCTTTTTATGATTTGGTCTAGTTAAGCCAATACAGTTTATTTCGCGCATTATCAATATTTCTTTTATATTTCCAACAGTTTCCCCCGTCCCCCTTTATCAACCTCATCCCCTTACGCTGTTTGATTCTAACTATTTGCCGCCTCTTTCTAAAAATGTAGATATCTACTGTCGTTCAAAAAAAAGAAAAACCCCCGGAAAGAACCACCCCTGTGTATGGGTAATAGAGGGAACACAATTGGGTAAGATAATCGAGTCTTATAAATGACTTATAACGGTCCATAATATGGTGATGTATATTGTCGGGTTGAATAAGGTCCAATTTACGTCTCAGCTCACTATCGAATTGATTGTAGCTACCTATTCTTTGAATCCTACACGTCTACTCTAACGGTCCCCTATCGTGCCACTACGTGTGCTTGGCGCCGACCCGTTCAAACTTTTCTCCGGGCAGAATCCTCGTAACGGCTATTTAATCCACGCCCGTGAATGCTCTGCTTGATAACTAGTTAGCTCTACTTGATAACTAGTTAGCTCCCAGTCTTCAAGGTCTAGGATCCTAAGGGATCGGATTGCTGCATTGCCTATGAGGTCGATTGCCTCATCGCTGACATCAGTCCATCCCTCTGGAACATGCTCAATGCTTCGAATATCGAAGCGATCTCCTACCCAATCATCCAGACCATCAGCAGCACTCTCAGTCCATTGAGTTCGGACTACTATGGCTTCAACTAGACTATAGGGGTACTTAGACTCTGCAAGCTTTGAATCCAAAACGTATTGCTGCTTCGTCAAATTCCGCAAAACTCCAGGCCGCTTAGAGCCTGGATGACTCCGAAGCATAGTCACTAGACGTAGGAGAAGTTGTATGTCGGGGCAATCCCAAGCTTGATCTTTCATTACCACTTCTAGAGAGGGCCAGCGCGGGAGTATACACCTGTTGATACCGAAATATAATGGATTTTCGTTTACCATTTCCGCATCAACCCCGTCTCCAGGATCCATTTCTCTTTCAGGCATATTCCCATTTTCGTAGTCTTTGCAGTTCGGAGGGAACCCCCGAGCATAATCTCCAACAAAGATCAGGCGGTCGCCGGCCCATGGTGCTTCGATAGCTATAATTGCTCCTTTTACGTTTGGCAGAAGGACTCTCCATAAGTAGGAGCACGTTAATGCTAGGCTTAGCACGTACTCAGCATCGGGTAACTCGGCGACAATGTCGTCAAAGATTTCCTGTGGAAGAGTCACTAGACGGCTAGCAAGGCTATCCTTTTGTTAGCTAGACTCTCCTTTATTCCTGCTTATCATCATGCTTGATCATACTTGTGTTCCCGTGATCTGGCAAGCTCTGACTCGGGTGATAGAGCGCCATTCAAGTCGGGCACCGCCAGTGAACCTAATACTTCGGCTCCGTCTAAAGACGTTATAAACTGACATGTTTTGGCGCCTCTCGGAAGTACCGTAGTCCATTTATCAAAGTTAACAAGATGCCAGCATTGACGCATATTGATTAATGATAACCCTTTTCGTACTTCAAACAAAGAACTATCAAAATCGAGTTTGAAAGATGAAATTGTGCTGTGAGAAATATCCTGCTTAGTTTTAGGAGGGGGGTTGTGTTGAGATAAAAAGAGAAGAGCCTGCTGCTGCCTGGACAAGCTCGCCTGAGAAATATACACCGTACATAATGTGATATTGTAACTATAAAAAGCACAAGTCTCACAAGCCACCCAGTGTTTCTTTTATTACTCGCACCCATCCAATTGAGGGTGCTCGATCTGTCATATATCATATCACCACATGCAGCCAGGTAAAATGCCGTGAGAAAACATACCTCATACTGTGGTAGCTAGTATGGGGTATCTCTTTTGACGCAATTCTACCAGGATGCCGTTTGTACTTCAATAACTGGTTCTAATAATATACAAGCACAGGGGCAATGGTACTTTAGATTTGCGCCACCAAAGATAGCCTTTTAGATTCAATGCTTTGATAGAGTAAAAAAACGAATAGTTTCCAAGGTTGCTTTACATTGACTATTTTGACTTCTTTTTTTCCTAGATGACGCTTATACCTTACTATGAAAGTGAAACAAAGTACACCACTCATAGTAAACAGACCAGACCAAACACCGGCAACCAAAATTAGCCTTTACTTGCTAATACAAAGGGTATTGTAAAAATCTAACTAACTTGCTATTCCATATAAAAGCTGTTGGAACGGGCTTAGACCAGCAGCCTGGAAGTGCTAAAGGCGTAATATCTTAGTAGCGCACGTAACAGATGTACAAGAAGACGCATACGAATAGTGCGGGGTGAATGGTGATAAGGGAGCATGCGCCGGCGACAGTGAGGCAGAAGTATACAAACCTTACGAATATGTAAAGTGCATCATTCCAGAACATACAGAATGCGAAGGAGAATGCGAAGGCCAAGAGAGAAAGAGTCCATACAAAGAGGAATTGCGGGATAGGTGAGAAGTCTAGCATGATGATAGGCAATCGTGATATCTGTTCTAGGATGTTCGTGTGTGGCTTACGTACCTGAAGTAATATTCTGAGGTCTGTGCCGAAAGATCTCGAGCCTGATATAGCGCAAGCGTACATTGTTTAACCAAAGACAATGGCCTATTATTATATCTATACGTATTCTTTATCAACCGTATGTTTATCATTAGCTATTGTCTTTAAGACTAAACATCCATTGTTAGTCGAAACGAGTCTTAGTGTTGATTGATCAGACATACTAGATCAGGGTTGCGGAATTAGCCTTTCAACAGATAATGAAAGCCATATCCTTCCAGCACATAGCAACATAGCGTTTCAAACGGCATTTTCGGTATATACACGTGACAAGTCGCTAATTAGTAGAAGAGTATGTAGCATATAAGGTAATAAAACCTCAGCAGAGGAATACGTTGCGAAGCTTACCAAGCTATAGACTATATCTAAGCTAGCCTACTTGGAAGAGGCGCTTTTAGCAAGATCATAGTTGAATTTGTTCTAGGGTAGTCAGATAAAGATTTAGCCAACAGAGTGCTAATGAAGAATAGCGATGGTGTTATTTGGACTTTGACCCTTCGGTTGGATCGTCGGGGTTTGTGGCCGAAATAGCTGCGTAATGCCGGTGATTACGATCTTTATAAGACTATACCCCTGCAACTGTATTGATGAAGTAGTGTTTAAGTTTTAATATGCAAGTAAAGAAGTATGAAATAAGAGCAAGGAGGAAAAACACCACTGTCATAGGGCGAATATTATCGGAAGAATCACGGACAATAATATATTCGAAGCCTGCATCTTGTAGCATCTGCCAGAATACCCCGATGTGTGATATAGCGTTGGTGGTCATGGTAGCATACTTGTTTACTTTCATTGTTGAATCGACGACATCACGGGGTGCGCTATCGAGGGAGTTGTGGTCGTATTCGAACTGCATAAGACGGCCGCCAGGGCGTAGAATGCGGTAAAAGCCGGCTAGGACAGCCTTAGGGTTGGTAGCATATACAAAGATCTCCATAGTGTAAACACCATCGAAGGAATCTGCGGCAAATGCATATAAGTTGTGATAACCCATCTTGCGTACTCTAACTGTGCCTTCTGGTAGGCCCGAGCGCTCGATATTTCGTTGGGCTTTGGCAACGTGATGGTCCACGACATCAATAGCATCGACGCGTAGTCCATGAGTCCTCGCCATGCGCAACGCTACGTGGCCGACACCACAGCCGGCATCGAGCACCTGAGAGCCAGGGGGCAGTGTAATGATTTCGGTCATTTCGTCTTCCATGTTGCGTAGACCTTTAGGTACCTAGATAGATAAGGCGAAAGGCTGATAGGTGTCATGTTCCTAATACCCAAAGTGTCGCGTACCACCTAAATGCAATATAGGTATACCCTAGCCTCGACTCGAGTGAGTAATAATAAGACTCCAACGACGGGTTCGGGTTGATGATAGACACCGCATTGTCGGGGTCGTGACTCCTGGCCGGGGGGAGATGACATGGCGGTACTTTACAACTAGGTACATGGTATAATTAAGACTTGAATCAAATGTAGGTTAGGAGGTAGCGTCGCAAATAACAAACAGTGAGTCAATAAATACGTGCTGACTAACAATTTAGATTTAATTAATGTTGCAGTTCAACTTCTAAGCGCGTCGCGCTTGTCCTACAATACATTATAGGGCTGAAGAGGCAGAGCAGCCGTAGTACCCGGCCTCCCGCCATTACTACGCTAAATTTAGTGTGGTAGCATAAGGTATATAAGGTATGTACTAAGGCGAGGCTTCGACTGTATTCAGACCTCCGAGAACATTACATAACTGGTTTAATAATATACTGGCTTATTCAATATGCCGATGTAGTTCAGTTATCCGAACTACAATGACCTACATGTACGCAGTGAAACAATGGAACTGCCTAAGACAGGAAGAATACAATATAAATTCCGAAAGCCATAGGTGTCCGCCCGGTGGCTGCCTAAGCATATATGAATTACCCTCCTCATATTATTGCCACTCATCTGCTGTATATTTATTTTCTCGTAGCTATTCCCATGATATTATCTTATGTCACCAAGGCATCTAGGACAAGAAACGTGCATTTACTTCGGTGTCTTGTCTCAGATAAGCTTCCTGTCCTATTTCACTTATTAACTACATCTTTATATCTCGGCTCGTAATCCTATAGTTGCTTGCTTTCTTCCCACCCCGCCTTTAGATTCTCATTATCTATATCTACTGCCACCCTTATAATACAAGCCTTACGACCATCAATTTTAAATGTCAGTGGTACGTCGAAAATAATTCGACGATATTGTGAAGGATGTCTCTTGAGAAATAACCCATGCTAATAGTAACGAAGTTAAATATCAGGCTTTAGAATTGCATATCTACCTCCTAGACCTTTCGACATACCAACACAAGGAATACATCGTGTGGACAGAGAGAATATACAAAGCTTCTGGCTATCGGCTTTAGAAACAGCCTTATAAGTCTTTTAGCTTCCTGTAAAGAGTGTATATAGCCTTTGGTTATCTAACATAGGTAGCTGGCCTCATGTTAGGGACAACCTAGTAGGGTCATCAACCAGTCCTACGTAGCCAATATACTGGTTGCTATACCTACTACTTCTCTTAAACTTGAAGTAGCCTTCTACCTTTGAGTAATCAAGGCTGGTCATTGTCTCACATCTTACTACAAGTACCTGGCTCCGTATTCACCGAAAAACAGTGCATACATCGGTGGCAGGGGCAGGTTGCCGTACCTAGGTTTCTAACTACTGGCAAGATCCGGGTGTAGGTCTTACAAGTGTTCCATGAATCGTAGTATCTAGAGGTTTGTGTAGCTTTGAGAAAGGGTAAGCCTTCATCGTTATATACGTGTAGCAAGATAGGGTCGTTGAGCCAGATTGCCGCCTTCCCTCGAATACACCTGTATTCTATGATAGTCTAAACGAAAAGAATTTGGCTCTAAGACAACTTGTCTTACTTAACCCTATGATGTGAACGTCTATGCAGACTGTTTCTAAAGATCAAAGGGGAGTGTTCTGGAATATTGACACCTTAGTCACAGTCTGGGACGGTACGGAAGCTTGCTGGAAACCACCGTCGTCGAGTGTCGAGTTTGGCTTGACACCGTCGAGGGCTGCTAAGAAATGCCTCGAGGCTCTTAGCTTCTTCCTGATTCTAGATGCCTTCCTTTAGCAGCTGCTACATAAACTACAAGGCAACTATCCTAAGACCTGCTGACTCGTGGTCTCTCTCCGCTTTTACCTCTCATTTTACCACACAAGAAACCCTACAAATTTAAATTTTACTTCCCTAGGAAATACTTCACGAAGTGGTACATTCACACAAATTATTCCTAAATCAGCCTCCATTTAATTTGTGTGTGCCACCACATAGGTATCTCATCTCGAAGGCTGCATTGTCTTTTTGATCATTTTTTATTCCTAACACCATCACAAGCAAGGCTCTGCTATTCGACACACCGAACTGCTAAGAGTAACTCGCAATACTTTTGGCCTCGGACATTCTCTTTGGTGGTAAGTTACCCAGACGTACCTATGATGGAAGCGCGATGATGCCTATGATACTCTTTTCTCCGACGCCTCACCCTAGTTACTTATGCACCTGATCTATTAATCTATTACTGAACACTATTTACAGGACCGTATTGATTTGCCTTTTCTTTTTAAAAAGACCTACAGGCTATTAACTACCAGCTTTGCATCACTTGATCCGCCATAGTATGTCCGCGATCGTGATCGTACGTGGGGGCGTAATAATAACTGACATGCACGGATAATAGGTCAGTCATGGCGAATCATCAAGATCATTTGCCCAACAATATCTGGGGTTTCCCGGGCGTTGAATTCCAGGCAACAGATGCCGGCATGGGCTATCATCAAGGCATGGAGCAGGGCCTAGGGCTTCAGAACCCCTTCAACCCGGGGTTTCCAAATTCGGAATTAATCGGACAAGGTCCCAACTTCGACGATGTCGCCGCCGATATTCCTTATGCAATGCCCCACATTGCGACCCAGCAGGAGGGAACTGCTATTCAGAGACCTACCTTTGGATGGGATGACCAAGCAGCCGGAGGTGAGTCATGCTTCAGCCTGATTGATGATGATTCGAAGCTACGCCTCGTGTCGGGCAATGGTCGTTGCCGCCTAAAATAGTATACAAAGCTAACAAGTATAAAACCCTCTAGACTCCCTCAAACCACGATCCGCGATGGGTGAAGCTCATTTGAGTGAGGATAACTGGACATACGGGGTTGAGGTCTCTCCAGCTATTGATTTTCTGCCTGGTAAGTTGATGTTACATACATTTTTCTTTGTTAACTATTCAAGCCCTACACTTCAGCCCCAATCCAATCAGCTCTATAGAAAAACCATACCCCTTGTCACTTTAGCCTGCCAAGCCAAGTGTCTTGCATACCTATGCATAGATGTATAGGTACCTATACATATGTCTTTAACCGAGTCTATACCAGTGAGACTCGGTTAACAAGATATAGGTGGAAGACAAGGATATAGGTGGAAGACAAGGGGGTTACACTGATTTCTCAGCAGGCAAGGCAGGGTTGCTGCTTTCAGCCGTGCGAAGTCGTTTCGGCTTGAAATCTATACTGTGGCCAGCTTCACTGCCAATCGTTCATCATTTCGTCTCCATCGTGAATACCTTACACTGATACATACTTATCGTCGTGTCGGGCTGCTAATGGTATTTCTTCCACATTAGGTTACCACCTCGTCAAGAACCACGTCGCTGCCATCCATAAGCAGCTAACAAACCGATCTATAGACTACGACTACGCCCTCGTCCGATCCGTCGAAGGACCCGGCATCTGTCGACAGTATAGCATCAAACAGAAAGATAGATTCAACAGCCGCGTCCGTCTCGATTTCCTCCAAGTCTTCGCCGCCACCCGACCCTATAATAAACAGGTTCCCAACTACTGTTTCAAAATGACTATCGTAACCAAGGATCGTACTATCCTGCTCTCCTGTCCATATCCGCCTGGCATCGACGGTCGTCAAGATCAGGAAGGGGAGAGCCGCTTCTCTCCCGGCCCCTCCATACATGGTCTAGTGGAATACGGTGCGGGGGAAGAGCAGGTCTTACTCCCAGGTTCTCCCAGCTCTAATGGCTTGGATACGCCTTCTCCTTTTGATCAGCCGCTCTCTCCTCCGGAAAGCCTTTCCACACCGGGACATCATCATCATCCCCGACCACCCCGTTTGGGCCCTGTCGTGAAGCCCAACCGAATCGTAAATAAGAATCGTGAGGGCAAGTTTGTTTGCTCCTTCGCCGGCTGTACCGATGATGTAAAGGTATTCAATCGCAAGTGTGAATGGAGGTAAGATATAACATAATCTTATTTACGTCTATGAAACCAAGCCTTGCTAACTTTCTGTTCAGCAAACATATGGACAAACACGACCGACCGTATAAGTGCTTGGCGTCGGGGTGTGAGAAGCTTGCCGGATTTACGTATTCCGGCGGTCTCTTACGTCACGAGAGGGAGGTTCATAATAAGCATGGCGGTCCGAAAAACCCCCTTCACTGTCCACACGGAAACTGCAAACGCCACGAGGGCAAGGGTTTCTCTCGCATGGAGAATCTTAATGAGCATCTTCGTCGAGTGCATACCCCTAGCGACGTCAATAACGGCCCTACAGTAGTAGAGTTGCCCGAAGATGAGCTAGAGGAGAACCCGGCCCCTCTTCAGCAGGTCGTAGCCCCTGAGAAGATAGGCGAGAAGCGCAAGCCCGAAACAGACCTCCGTGAGGAAGTGAAGCGTCTGCACCAGGAGAATCAGCAACTGAGAAATGAGGTCCGTGCCCAGTCTCGCCACAGCATGGCCATGATGCAGACCATCGACGAGATCAACACCAAGCTTAGGGAGCTTGCCAACTCCAAGTCCCAGCTGCAGCCCCAACCCCAACCCCAACCCCAACTTCAACTCCAGCTCCAGGCTCAGCCTCAACTCGAGCTTCAATCTGAGGCCCAGTCTGAAGCTCAGTTTGAGAATGAACCCGACCTCGATGTGGCCCAACACACTGCCGTACGCTCTCTAGGCTAGGACCCCACGAGAACATATGGTCAGATAGCATATGAAAAAATAGGACGTGATCCGGAAGGATATTATTAGGAAGAAGACGACCAGTCCTATTTGGGCTCGCAGTGAGACCTCCCCTTTATCGTTTGTTTGCAACAAGATACCCCGGTTTATTATTTCCACGGTTTTTCTCATTTCTCTTTGCATTGCCTCGGGCGTTGGCGGCCAACCATCTGGACGGATCAGGGTGTGTTTTTACCTTGGCGGATGTGGATATGAACCGAGATGGACTCGGTCCCGGTATATACGATTGGCACGGACGGGCCTTCGGCGTTAAGGGTTGATACTGCAGCATTTTCAGACCGGCACATTCCCCCTTTTTACGAGTTGTACGAGCGAGCAGGCTTCTCTTCTTGTTCACTCCCCATTCCCGACGAGATCGGCGTTTTTTCCCTTGTCTCTAGCAGACGGAGGCTTTCGATTGCGCGAACGAGGTTGACATATGATAAGAAGTCGGGTAGACGGCTTGCAGCCTAGGCATTGTCGCCCGTCTTCGGGTTCAACATCGTGGATAGGGCTGAGAGATGCGATGAGATGAGGCGCGAAGAATTCTCTGTAATACTATGGTGGTCCCTCTTCTATGGAGGGCGCCCTTGCGGTTAACTAGACCTACGTTAATTATAGTTGTCTCTAATACCTCTCTCGAGACACAAGTTTACTAGATATATCCTCTAGGTTTAGGAAAATACAGGTTTCCTGTCACAGCTGCGGTGTTTTCTTGTGAAGAGATGTGTTGTGCTTTTTGACTGTTATCCGGTTTTGTTCCCATATTAATGCCCAGAGAACCATGAAAGTTTATGCTTTCTATTATCTCTAATGAGTACCTAGACTTGTCCGGGAACACTTTTAACCCGACTAGGTAGTTCTAGACACCGGACAAGTTAGGGGTGTTATAGCTGACTAACAGGTAGCTAGAATAGGGGGCCCTTAGCCTGCCAAGACAGAAACTCTATTGGAATTAAGTATTTAGAAGTACTCAAATTTAAATACAGGTATGTTGATATGATAGTATATAGATAGGTATAGGGTATAGACATTTAGCAATAGCTAGTTGTCGGCTTGTACCTGAATATAATATAATTATCCCTCCTTTGAATAGGGGGTCCCACCACCTCCAATATGTAACCCTAAAGAGAGCATGTAGGTACTTAGAAACAAGTCAACGCATTTACACGTATATATGTCCACTTTGATTATTCCTATCTACGGTGCGCTGAAACATCTGGAAAAGCGAGTTATAAAGGAGTATATAGTATACACGTATATTAATAATGGAGATTGACAACTCTACGTAAATTATTCTTGTGATCACCACCTATCTATCCAATGGCCCCTGAACCAGCCCCAAGCTTATCTCACTGATTAAACCGAATGAGAATGCATATCGTTGGGGCTGGGGCATTATTACTTGATTAACATTGCACGGCATGTATCATGTGATAAAGGCGAGTGTGGCTTGGAAGCTTTATGGCAGATAGCCTGAATTTCAGAGCCTGACGAGGGAAATTTGATTTTCTCTCTTCCTATTACTACCTACACATACCATACCACAATTGCTATAATGGACCCCTTATCTATTGCTGCTGGAGCTGCTGGTTTCATTTCACTAGGTATTACGGCCGCTGGGGGGATCATCCAATATTGCAAATCATATCGATCTCAAGATGCTGACTTTGACCTATTAATACGACACGCCAAAGAGCTAGAATCATTCCTCGGCTCAATCGAAGACCGCAGTAGAGCATCACAACGTCCCAGTAAAGATGTCCATGACTCTTTACAAGGATGTCGTCAAGCTTGCGATGCTTGCCTGAATGATTTCAAGCAACTCAACGCCAAGTATACCAACCAGAAATCCAAACAAAAGCTCATACAAAAATTAAAATACCCCTTCGATAAAGCAAAGCTCGATGATCTTCGGTCTCAACTGCAAGAATTCCACGTTAGACTGCTGGGAATTTTGCAGTTGGTCAATCTGTGGGTATTATACTCATTGTCGATACATTCGTCTCTGACAGGTTTTACGAAGGGATGCCACGCGAGAAATAAGAAGTATCGCTATTTCAAAATCTGCAAAGATAACACTCGCGGTGGAGTCGATGGAAAGAGAGGTCCAATCTTCTCTGTCCGATGTGAAACAAGCAGTAGCTGATATACGTACTGATGTCAACCAGCTGGGGTCTTCCTTTCAGCATGACCTTGGAGAAGCCAAGATGCATATAATGACATCTTTGGACGACAGTCAGAACGTCACATCTGACCGGGCATTATCAATCATCGCAAACCAGGAAAGACAGTCAGTATTGCTCAAACAATATATAGATCAACGACTTGGGGCCCTAGAGAGCAACCAGAGAGAATTCTTTACCCGAACTTTAGCTGCGAGTGCTGGAGTTAATGGTCAAACAGCGCTATTCAGTTCAAATACCGATGATGGCTGTTGGATCCGGAACAGCGTTAGGGAGAAGATGAATCTTAGGATGCCTGTGCGGAACATCTTTGAGTCTCTTTGCACCTGTCCAGTAATACAGCAGCGCCGTTTCACAAAACAGCACCAAGCGCACTGTATATATGCTTTGAGAGACCGTCAGGAGTGGAACTTTACCAAAAGCTTTCGAGCTTTCCGGCGCATGATCACTATATCGTGTAAAGTTCAGTACGCTCGGATGAATTGGGCTCGCGACTGGCATGTCTACCCTAATCTAACAGCTCAAATGACTGTACCGTGGGATTCCCCCGCGTTCGAGGTAATCAGGAATACCAGAAATATTTTGTGTCATATCAAGAGTGTACGTGAGTTGGAAGACTTATTCAAGGACAGCTTGATTAGTCTTAAAGAGATTTTTACAAAAGGCGAAGGATGGCCAACAGATGTTCATGAAGACGGTTTGAACTTGCTACATGTTTGTCAATTCACCCTACAAACCCTTCTTAGAATACCGTTTGATAGGATTAACTAATAAAAAGCTATCTCTTAGGAAGTAGTTGAAGACGTATTCTTGGATTCTGAATATATGGGATCGGACGAAGCGGCGGTTGTCTTAATGCAGTTCGTGGTCGCGTTAAAAGAGATAGGCGTACCTATAGATAATTGTTCAGATCACGGGTGAAGGCTTTTTTGAACCCAAATCAGTTTCGATATGAGGACTAATCATCTTCTAGTACACCCCTTGAATATCTTCTGAAAAGAATGATATATCTCGAGAAGCGTCCTATCAACAATTATACATGTTTAAGGTTCCTAGCTCATAACTTTTCGAAAGCCTTAGAACTTGTGGAAATAGCACCTGCTCCATTACCTAATCTTAAACATTCGACTATCATGACAATAATGCGCTTAGGAGATCCGGGATTTTACGAACGTGAGTTTCTTCAAACTTTCCTCGAGTAGTATAGGCAAAATTAACTGTTTATAGTGCTTGAGTGCAACGACCTGATCTACCTAGTCCTTCATCGTTGCGAACATGATATTCCGCGCCTCCTTATGAGCGATACTTCGCTCATGAATTCCCGGACTGGCTCGGGACAAACGGCACTCCACTTTGCTGTAAACTGGCCTAAGGGCCTTTCTCTTTTGATAAAATATGGAGGGCAATCTATTCAATCTATAATCAATGGTCGCGGTGGATCTCCCGCTTCTATACCACCTTTGAACTATGCACTACATATGAGAGAGGTTGATTCTATAAAGTTGTTACTCGATGCAGGAGCCAGCATTCCTTCGTCCTGCTTCCAATTTTTCGCACAAGATGTCGATACGGACGAACGAGCCAAGCAAGCCATGTACGTTGTGGTCGAATCACTCGTAAGGGAACGAAAAGATCTGTTTCAATTAGCTTTACGGTATCTCCCGCCAGAAAAGATTCAGGAGCTTGAGCTACGGAACGATGAGCTTCTGGACGATAAAGCATTCATTGTCGCGAAAGCACTAAGGCAAGAGCATGTTCCTATGCCTACTGCTTATGACTTCTTACAACCCGGTTCGGTATATCATTGGGGAGGCTTGACCTATCGTATAGCTCAGAAGCTATTTGAAGTTGGCTTTCGCAAAACAGATGCGAAGCTTCACGGATGCACTCCATTAATTACCTTCAAAACATGTTCCTTGTACAAGGGACACCATGCATATGGACTTGAGACGTTGCTAAAACTTGTCGGCTGGTTCAAAGACCACGGGACTAACCTCCACGCCCCGGCTTATATGCCTAGTAATCTTTTTCGGTTTGACGGTACCATGGAAGGTGATGCTGCATCCTATATTAATACACCGCGACCGCCTTTAACTATCCACTATCTAATGGATGTTTTGGGCTATCTAACATGGCCGAAAATACTGAGACTTAGTTCAGAATTCGACAGGCATATCGCCGAACAAACTTATACCGCAAATCAACTCATATTATCCAGCCTGTTTGAAGACAATACTACAGACTCCTGTTGTTGCTTCTGCGCGACAGACGGATGCACTCCAACTTCGAAGTACTTGACTTCCATCATTCGAGAGTACGACTACTTTTGGTACGATGTTAATATTAAATATATGGTCGGTGCGACACGACTGGCTGAGCTAGCGACACCCGATAGCAACAAGTACAAGGTCTCAGTAGAATACATTCGCCTCATAACGTTTGAGGCTCTTGGAATGCATCATACATGCTGTCGATGTAAGAGGCCTGAAGAAAGGGATCCCCTCGTTGGTAATAACCCAGTTCATCTCCTGGATATAGCTGAGATCAAGGAGATACGAGAGGAAGATCGATACCTAGCGAAGCAGCTGGAAGTTTTGATGGATGAGTTTGAGGAGAGATTCCAGGAATTGAATGCGCCATTAAGTGAATTTATTGAGCAGTACTTGGTTGCTAGGCTCGAAGAAATTGGACAAGAGCGGGATGAGATATCAGCAGAGGACTTACGCACTATTAGGGAAACTGGTGTCATTCTTCATGAGCTTTAGAATTTCTTTGACGTCCTATTTCTTGTTATATTATCAAACAAGACGGGTATATACATCAACAGTGTATGGCATAAGGATATCAGTATCATGCAGTACTTAAGTCCAAAGGAGATGCCCAAGTACATAGGTAGGTACCTAACGCAGTTAGAGAACTAAGAGTCTCACACGTATATGCTATCACAAACCTAGGCAGGGTTAGATATATATTTCTTCCAGACGGACTTGAACTACACCCTATGGTCTTGCCCGTAGCCTCCATCGATACTCATCGTCACTTAAGATTTACCAGTTTCCTAAGTCAGCCACCGAAATATCAGATCCCAAGTATTAATACTACAGCATGCAGAGCATACACGAAATACCCCGGTTTCTTTTTATTAAAGTTGAGTAGATTAAACTCTTCACAGCACTTCCCAAGAATAGCCCCCGGTGACTGAGACTTCCATCCGAAGACTCTAATAATAGTCATGATGCTATCTACGTGGTCTATCTGCGTAAAGGTGTTTTCGATAAAGATTATCCGCTCGGAACGTAGGAAAAGTAAGTAGGAAATTCCTCTTTTAAGGGGAAGTATCATTTAAAATAGGCCCCTCCTGTTCGGGGCAGTATGAAACATATGTGTTAGGTATTGTGCGGCTCTTAATGGAGCATAAGCATTACGCCGGCTCTATCAAGGAGATACTGGAAAATATTAACTTGGGTGCTTAAGTTATATAAAATTCAAACCCAGTTCCTCATTAAATCTCATAATTTGTAAATGTAGCAGTGACAAGATCTGACCTTTACTATGCCTAAGTACTCCGTATTCCTTTGAATACCTCTTAACCTAATAAAGCTTCTTGTTATTGAGTCTCAGGTATTCTCCAGCAGTAATATGATCATATCGAGCCGGCTTCTCGGCCGATACGAATTGCGACTTAGGACCTATATCCTCAGTCGGCGGCGGGCGGAAGAACATGACGGCTGACCTTCGTTCCGGCACGCGCGACGTCTCAGTCCCAGGTGGTAAACCGACACGGTGCAAAGCAGCGCGCAGCTCCCCATTTGTCCATCGTTCCAGCGTGTCCGACACTAACAGTACGACATCACCTTCCTGCTCCACGAACACGGGGGCAAATTCACGGCGGCCCTCACTCAATCCGCGCACCTCAAGCTCAAGTCCGGACGCACCAACGCCATCCTGGAAGAGTGCGCTTATAACCCCGAGGTCTGAGTGTGGCCAAATGCGGCGCATGACCACATCCCCAGCGCTACCATCAAGCACGTCCCGCGCAACCTCTGGATAGAAATTCAGGTTCAGCTCAGTCCCAAGGCCACCGGTGTCGGGCGGGTTGAGTGTCCCTGGAGGAACATCAAGGCCCAGCTCGATTGCGGCGAGTAATACGTCGCATGCTTTAATTATCTTCATAAACGCGCCCCGGGTTGTGCCATTGAAACCTGGTAGCAGGACTTCGGCAAGTTGGGGCGTGGGGAACGAATAGTCTCCAGGAGGGCCAATGGCGAATTGCTCACGGGCGTCCAGAAGCTGCGCCTTGGAAGAGCTGGTGGACACTTCGACTTGATGAGGATGAGAGGAGGAGGAGGATGTGTTTAGGTTCGGGGCGTCATGAAGATCGGGCCGCACTATAGCAGTCTTTTCGTAAGCCAACGGCGAGTATCCCCTTGCCGGGGCCTCGCCGCCGGTATGGCGAACACTAAGTTTAGCAGGAAGAGATAGATTGAAAAAAAGACGGTGCTGTATAGGGGGGTCAAAGAGCGTTAGACATCGCCTATAACCTATATAATCTGAAGTAGAAGGTAGTAGGTATTCTAAGAACTATGATGGGCATACCTGATTGAACAGCCTACTGATAGCCTGGGGGGGGACGCCATAGTTCCGCAAACGGGCAAAACCATGCTGTCTTAATTGCGAGACAAGCTCGACAGCAAAGGCACGACGGGCCTGGCTTATGTTTGCGAGCTTCTTCGTCGAGAGAAGAGGAGATGCGTCGAGGGTTGGAGGCCAACGGAACATGTCTACCTATATTAGTGATGAGACTCTGGGGCCACTTAGTGTTGGAATAATTTTGAGAATCCAGGCATTCGTGAGTATCCTTTACGTTAAATTAGGAATGGGTTTGAAAGAGTCTAGAATATAAATACCTATATCTAGATATGTTACACACTCTACGCGCTTACACATATCGAGATACACTTACACACTCTATGCGCTTACGCATATCAAGATACACTTACACATAGCACAGCATAAACAAAGATAACCACGGGATATAGCAAAGATATTGCGGCTTGTAATACACGAGGCACGCACGTCTAGTTCCTTTAGGGAGGCGGCTTATTTTAGTCCCATGTTGTGCGAGGTAAAATTCATCTACTATACTTCACCCCAATATCCTTCCCGCGTTTATGGTCACGTTTACTTCTACTACTGGCTATAGGTTATCTGAATAGTTACCGCGGGCGTATCTATGACTCTAAGGCGTCCAGAAAGGAGCCGTAGATGCAGTCACGCTGAGAGATAATACTATGCCCTCTTCTGCAAATGATCCGAGATAACGTGTAGGCCTCTACGTAACTTATGACAATCAAATTGTAGTATTTCGGGGGAGAGGAGATGTAGTAGAGTAGCTTGATACCATAAACCCCCTTTAACATCAAATGGGACTCCATGATGGATATATTACACTTTAACAAAACTAACTTCCCAATTCCACAAGATGGGATAGATAAGCTGAGCTAATTATCACGATACCGAGAGTATATATAACAAGTTTTCCAGGTTCTCTATTTATTACATGAACTCAACCAACCAGTATAGAAAACATATATTCATTATTAGAATTTTAGATGAAACGCCGGGATACAGGATACGCCCGCTATGTACAGGTTGAATTTCCATAGTCACCTAAGTTTCAGAGCTCCTTGCGAAACAACGAATTTAGTTCCATGCTTCTTGCACTATTTCGTGGTACCCATCATACTTAGCCAGCCTGGTAGGTAGGTAGGTAAGACTTGGCCGCCAGCGATAGTCCCCTTTAATTAACTCGTATTCGATTACCTCATTCTAAAAGCCTGCCGCGGAGTTAATAAAAACTACGACGCCTCTTCGGGTGCCGTGTGATAATATCGCAGAGTCGTGGCATAGTCCCTATCCTATCAGTACTAAGTATTAGGGCATGGCTGACAGTTTCCGTATCTAACCGACTATTATCTCCAACTTTTCGGATACCGACGATTCCGTCAGATGATCCGCACGGATATCATGGAAGATGGTGATGATGATGATGAGAACGTTAACGTCTATTGGTTGCTATAAGCTAGGTAGCTACAGCGGCGCATCTATGGCGCTTTAGACGTCTAGAGTACTCCCTTTAAGGGAACAGAGCTAGAGTTTCGCCTGACATGAGAGATCCTCCACTTCCTGCCTATAGCATTACTCTACCTCGCTAGCGCCGGCGCCAGGTAGCCGACTTTGATCAGGGGAAAAACCGTCAAGCACGCTTTCTTATAAAATGGAAGATGGTGGTAGAGAGAAAGATATCCGGAGGCCGGAGTCGGGAGTATGAAGATAAATCCATATACTTGCGCATCATCTACGAGCACTATTAGTAACGTCTATCTGGGAGTTTCAGGTAATTATAGACTTACGAGATAGGTAGGGGAGTTGACTAAGTAGAGGTTGTCCCAGGTCACCATCCTACCTGGTATTTTAAGATCTATGATCTGTTCATAATCGTTCTGCTTACTGCTTACCCTGTGTTTCAGATCTATATAATACCCGTAGCCTCTCACCCTTAACCTTCTTACTACTATACAACAGACCTAGTCCCAGTCCCGTTCCACACGGAGGACGGCCGCTTAGGGGAATAAACCTATTAGACAACTTAACTTTTCATAAGATTCGGATAGTTTCAGTTCACATAGGAACGTACCTACCATCAAAAGCCTCACAACAACGTTGTCCGCTCAAACAAGCCTTGCGTCATTATAATAGCACATCGTAAACAATACGAAGTAGGAGGATTCAAACCAGGTTTCTACTACTTTCCTATGTATTCAGGTCAAGTGCGTATTATAGTGGCGGCAGTCACTTTGCCATCTAAGTACTGATCTTGCGAGGGATGACATGACTACGCCGTTCGGGGAATCCTACACGTGGATTTACGTAAATATCTGACCCAACGGCTTCTTTAATTCCTCTTAAGTCATTTTCCATAGGTTGCCTATCAGAAGAAATCTGGATTACAGACCAAACCAATCAGAGTTACCAGTTTGGCTATGGAAATATTTGTGTCTTTACCAATCCGATTCAGTCACAATAGGTTATACCTAGAGCAAAGGGGCATTTAATGGAATATATCACAACGTCTTGTAAAAGAATATTTTTTCCTCTTCTTCGAATAACGCCTCTTTAGTACGCATTTATCGTCATAAACACCATCTCGTCGCTATCCATGCAGTTAGTTTCGTTGGTCTAGGACTTCAGGTATACGACCGGCTAAGCCTTAAATATTCAAGCCTTAGCAACATGTGTAACTCCCACGTCAGCTTATTGAACCAAATCACTTAATTTTGAGTCTGCAAGTAAATTGGTTGCTACACTTAAAGAGAATTATTAACTTATAATTCTATAACATCTAGGCTAACTTGGAGGAATTGGCTTGAGTTGGCCCTCTAATAACATACCCCGTCTACCTACTTAGGATCAAGCATAGGGGAGCTTCTATCACACTGTTGCTTGTACATCATAAAAATGTTTCAGAATATTAGCTCAGAATTACACTAAAAGGGGATGTAAGAAAAGTGATGTTAGGTATAGTTGACATTAAAATGATGACATGCCAGAAGATCTTAACTGGATTTATCTAGCGTGGACTTACCATCTTTTTAAGGATCCGAGCACGACGTGGAAACACAACGCATTAAAGTACAAGACTATGACTAGACCATTAAAATAGATAGAAGTTCTTGGCCATAAGAGGTAAGTATCTCAATAACCGAAAGATCTTATATTAAAGTGTGCGTATTAAAACGATAGTTACCGGAACTGTTCTAATTTGCCAAACCATTGTATTAATTAAGAGTAAGTATTATACGGTGTGACACCAATCCTAAATCTGAACCCCCTTTTCAGCTCCCTCAGAGCTACGTATTAAGCTACCTAGTTCTCATGAGCAACCACAAACCAACCCTATGTAAAATATTACCCGATGTTCACATACACATCTGAGAACGCCGAGTTGCACCGTCGTCACGGGTAAGTAATGTGTGCTGGGTTAGGACTACCGGGAGGATGCGATGACTGCGCTTTGGTGAGCAGATCGAAAAAGCAAAATTCCCCGAATAGTTGTCACACAAGTTACGATGTCCGTTATAAATATCGAGGTTGAAGTGAAGCCAAATTCTATTCAACTTAACGTAGTGCAGCCCTACTTACTTATTTTTATCTCTTCCACATACCTAACAGGTAGTTTCTAAACAGTTTTCTTGACCAACATGTCTTCCTTAAATTCTTTGTCCGAACTTACACGGCAACTTCTCAGCAGAGCTGAGAAGGTTGAAAGTCTTACCCCTGGATCAAAAGGTCAAGTTCTGTTCCAGTTAGAAGGCCAATCTGCGGAGCTCAATAAAGCCCGCCGGGAACTGCTCGAAATTACGCAGGAAATCCAAGTACGAGCTAGAGGCCCCGCGGATCTCCTTGAGCAGTATCAAATTCAGGTACGGACTAAGGATGATTAGTATATCATTAACTAGGCTCGATGATATAAAGTTTCGTTGATGTATTTGCTAATGATGCCCACTCAATATAGTACAATGCCTTCTCCTGTCTCCGCTGGTTACTCCACTTCGAGATCTTTACTCATGTTCCAACGGATTACAAGCCTATGTCATACACATCCCTCGCGTCACTTGCCTCCGTGCCTCTCTCCCGTCTGCAATCTGTAGCACGGATGGCCATGACAGCGGGCCTATTCACCGAGCCGGATCCCGCTCACATAGCGCATAACCCGCTCTCCGTGCGCTTCGCGACGGATGAGCTCCTCCGAGATTGGGCTATTTTCGTAAGCAAATACGGAGAACCCGCGACCCAAGCTATGACGGAGGCAACCGAGAAGTGGGATGACTCGAAAGCTTTGAACGAGACGGCGTGGAATGTATTCGGAGGCACAACAAAACCGTTCTTCGAATATCTTAAGGACGTCCCGGATATGGTGGACTTGTTTAGCAGATATATGCAAAGTCAGGGGTTGAGCGAAGGGATGCGACTGGAGTATGTTCTTGACGGGTTTGACTGGGCTAAATTAGATGCTAACGCGCACATCATCGATGTAAGTCCCTTTATGATACGAAATTGGGCATCTCTAATGGTAACTCTACTCATAGGTTGGCGGATCAAACAGATTCGTATCCGTGGCTCTCGCAAAGTCTTATTCCGGATTCAAATTCACAGTCCAGGACCCCCCCCCAGGCCGTCGAAGCGCTGTCTCCAACATTGTCAGAACTGCCTGATACGATTACCTCGCGCATCCAGTTTAAAGCACACAGTTTCTTCGACCCTCAGCCTTCGCATCAGCCCGGCCCATCTTCGCCCGACGTGTACCTCTTACGAAAGATTTTACACGACTGGCCTGCAGCCCGCGCTCGAGAGATCCTCTGTCAACTAGCGACAGCTTTGCGAGACGGAAAGAAGTCCAGCGCACGGATCGTGATTATGGATATTATCCTGCCTCTCCCCGGGACGATCGAGCGGACTCAAGAGGCTATGCTGCGCGTGCGAGATCTTTCCATGGCGCAGGCTTTCAACAGTCAGGAGAGAAAGCTAAGCGACTGGGAGGAACTATTCGAAAGCGCGGAACCGAAACTACAGTTGATGAGCTGGAAGCAGCCTCGTGGGAGTGCAATGGCTGTGATGGAAGTGGGTTTGGGTGAGTACTAAATACCCCTAAAGCCTTGTAGTAGGTAGTTAGGCTATATGCTCGGGAGGAAATGAAACTATTGTGCAATCGGATCCTATTATTCGCGAGGCTTCTACCTGCCTTCTCGGGCACTCGGGCACGTTTGGAAATAAAAAGGAATCACTTGCTGACCGAGAAGAGTCCAGGACCCTTGCAGAGAATCGTTCTAGTACGTATTATATTTAGACCTGCGGCGTATTAAAATTTATACCTATGTGCCATTCTCATCCACCGAGTACTAGTTATCTGAGATTGGTGTTTGTGTGTAAAAGTAGAACTCGGTGATACCGTTGGTGATAGCCGTCAGTTGACCGATAGTTCCGTGTGTCCCGGTCACCGGCATTCAAAAAGGTCTTAGATGGGCAGTGATAGTGATACAGTGACACAGTGACAGCCGAAATGTTATGTAAGATGGTTGGTTCAGTTGGGCACGTTCCTTTTTATTGGCGGATTTAGTAGTAAAACATACAGAGGTAATTGAAGAATGAGCCTTGCGCCAAGACGGCTAGGTCCGCATACACAGGTACTAGCTATTGCGCCTCTCAACCTTAAATGAGGCCAAATCTTGTCTTGGCAATTATTGTTAGTTAGTAGCGTACCTAGGTAAGTATATTTATTATAGGTACTTGACAGCCTGATCTTGGGGAAAAACTTGACTAAAACAAAACATCACCAATAGCCCGTGACGATCCTCACTCAAACATATTAGAACTCGTCATCTCAGCTCAATAGTACTATATACTATATAAGTAAACATGCAATTTCGGCTTGGTATGGCGCAAAGCAAAATGTGACAAGCCGTCCTCCCGTCACATCTCAAAATACGTACGTATCGACAAGATTCTTCGTTCTCGTGTTGGTGTTGATGAAGTTTTTCACACGTCAAACGGTCTCTTTTCCTGCCCAGGCCCCAAAGCGTCTCTCACGTCGTAGTATTCAAAGTGGGATACTATACTAACGTAACCTTATGATGCATGGATCGGCGTAGCGGGCAAGCGTAAATGCATAGGTAGGTAGCTGGAGTTAATTTGGGGCGATCGATGCGGACTTTGGACGCGGGCTGAAGCATGCGCTTAACCATGGAATATATTATCGTTACGGAAAAACGCGAAATGTCGTGATCCGCCAAGTGACCTAATCTTGCCTGTGCTACCATTTATAGGAATATACGGTAGGGATCATCTGCCAGGGGGCACGTTCAACTTGTTCGGGAACTTGCTTTTGTATACCCGTCCGTACGTATACGAAAAGTTCTACCAGTTACCAGTTAGCTATAAAACTGGACATTCCCATCCCCTCCCCCTCGCTTTGGTAGAGAGAAGAGGTTATTCCTATTAGTTTCTTGCGGTTCGGTAGGCCAGGTTTTAAGGAGTTCAAGGCGTTAACTATTAGCGATTACCTATCAAGCAACCATGAAGAATATACTTGCCTTAAGCACTCTGCCGCTGCTCTCACTGGCCGGAGCTACGTCTCTTAAGCCTCGCGACGGCTCGGTTTACGATGCTATTATCATAGGAGGTGGTCCGTCAGGCCTCAGCGCTTTGAGTGGTCTGGCTCGAGTACGCAGGAATGTTCTGTTGATCGACTCGGGAGAGTATCGCAACGGACCGACGAGACACATGCACGACGTCATCGGCTTCGACGGTGAGTTACGGTCGCGTAGCCAGTGATACATACATACCATATTAGTTCCTCGTAGGACTGACATCGCAACAGGAGTCACACCAGCGTACTACCGCTGGGCAGCCCGGCAGCAGATCGCCCACTACGACACCGTATCGGCTATCAACGGGACAGTCACCAACATCGAGCCGCTGAACAACAACACAGAGTTCAGCGTTGCGACGACTTTCCTCAACGGAACAGATGGCACCGTGAGCGCCAAGAAAATCATCCTCGCAACCGGGCTTCACGACCTCATACCCGATACCCCGGGCCTGCTGGAGAACTGGGGCAAGGGCATCTTCTGGTGCCCGTGGTGCGACGGACACGAGCACGCAGACCAGTCCCTCGGTCTCCTGGGCCCGCTAGAGGACGCCGCGGGTCTAGTCCGCGAGATCTCGACGCTAAACTCGGACATCATCGCCTTCGTAAACGGCACCGACACCCCGGAAGCCCGCGCCGCCGCCGAGGCGAGCTTCCCCAACTGGGAGAAGTACCTGCAGATCCACAACGTGACCGTCGAGAACCGCACCATCGCGCGCATCAACCGCCTCCGCGACGGCGGCGACCCGCCCGCGGACCCCAGCCTCCCCACGGCCCCCGAGTACGACTTGTTCAGCGTGGACTTCGCCGAGGGCGGCGAGTCCGTCGAGCGAGCCGCCTTCTTCACCAGCTTCCCCGACGAGCAGCGCTCCGACGTCGGCGAGAAGCTCGGCGTCACGCTGTATGGCGGCCGCCTCTCCGCCGACAACACCAAGGGTCTGGCGACGAACGTCCCCGGCGTATACGCCATCGGCGACGCCAACTCGGACAACGTGACGAACGTGCCGCACGCGCTTTTCACCGGGAAACGAACTGCCGTCTACCTACACGGTGAGTGTTTTTCTTTTTTCTTCCCCGCCCCCCTATATAATATATTTCCATTACTGTTATTTTCTGAGCTTGTGATGGATGGATGGACCTGGTATGCTAATGGAAATAAATGTACAGTGCAACTTGCCCGCGAGGAGGCCGACAAGGAACTAGCAGGAAACGGAACGGCGGTGACTCGCCGCGAGGAAGAGCTTAACCTGCGGTCCGTCTGGGAACAGATGAACCCCCGGGATCTCCTTTACGCCGGAGAGTTTGACCAGTATTCAAGTAACTACCTAATGCTGTAATGTCATTTAGAGAGAGTGTATATCTGTAATCTGTCTTGGAAAGAGAAAAGGAAGTACACGGGGTGAGCATTATGTACAAGGGGATATGATAGCGTTGTATAGAATATATCATAATAACTTGCAGTCTTGGTCTCTGTTATGAAGATACCGTGGATTAACACTTAAAATCGTCTATAATAGGGGCTTAACTATTTCTACATTACGCTGGTTGAGGATTTCACAACGAACTGCTCGACAGATCTCGAGCCTAATGATCAAGCATGCTCTTCATTGCTTATAGTTACCATGTCGTCAGTCTCGCCTTTAGTCATACACACGTATCTCGCATTCATATTGCGTTCTCTTCACCTTCTCATATGTAGTCTCTCTCTCTCCATTAGGTACTTACATCAGGACCTAATCCCTAACCCAAACGCCTCGACCTCAAACCTCAAAAATCTCCCCAGCACCATACCCCCCGCCGCCTCTCCTAACATCCACAAGATCCAGCCTCCACCCTTCCCAGTTCTTCAACCCGCGCTTAAGTTCCCGAACCCGCTCGAGCCTCCTCTTCGCATCCTCCTGCTGCGCCTTTAGGAACGCTTCTTCGTCAAACTCCATGTCGGCGTCGTCATCAAGGAACCCTTCATTATCGGCCTTTTCATCAGCCGGAGTACCACCCGTTAAAGCATTGATACCGCTAGCGAGGAAATCGCCAATGCCCCTGTTCCCGGGCTTGCGTGCTGCACCCGGTCCGCCGAGGTCGATGTTCGTAAAACCCCCGCCGCCGGGACTTAATAGGGCAGGGTCATCGGGGCCGTGCTCCATCTCCTTGCGTCGCTGGTGCCAGATTCCGCGGCGCAGGTCGTAGACCTCGCTCTCGAGGTCGCGGATCTTCTTCTCCATGCGCTGGCGTTCCTCATCTTCCAGCTCATCGACTCCGTCATCGTCACCACCGCCTTCCGCAGCGTCCTTCTTACGCAGACGCGCATTTTCAGACTCTAGCTTCTCAATTTTAGCCTTAGCATCTTGCGCCTCCTTCTCCGCGCGCTCCTTTTCTTTACGTAGAGCTTGCGACCGGCTGTCGTTTTCTTTGTGCAGAGTGCCTAGAGCTGTGACCTTCTTCTCTAGCGCATCCACCTTCTTCTCAAGTTCTGCCTTTTCTCCCTTCAAGTCTTCGACTTCGTGCTCAAGACTACGCAGCTTTGTCTCCGCACTCGTGCGCTCGCTGCCTTCCTTTACGGCGCGCTCGGTTGTGCGTTCTAGATTCCGCTTGAGGTCGGCGAGCTCACGCTGCGCCTTCATAGCAGCCTGCTCGGACCGCGCCAGCTTCTCTTCAAGAGCTGTAATCTGTTCGCGATCGGTACCACCCGCGGAAGCTTGTCGCTCGGCTTGGGCGCGTAGGCGGGAGATCTCTAGCTCCATTGTTTCTATGGTGGAAGACTTCGAGGCTAGTTGTGCTTGTAGTTCCGCGGGGGAAGAGGACATGGATATAGAAGGCGACGAGCCATGGCGTTTCGAAGCGGCAGATTGGAGCTGCGAGTTCTGACGTTGGAGAGCGGCGATCTCTGATTTCTATAAGCACGATAAGTTAGCTGGCGATAGACGATATGAATATAAGGATATTTCCATACCAGCTTCTCGACTTGGCTGTCCGAACCATCGCGATCGGCTTCCCGCAGATCAGCAAGCTCTTCTTCGGCCTTCTGCCATCGCTTTTCCGCGTCGCCGGCCTCCTTCGCAAGCCTCTTATTCTCCTTCTCTAGGTCATCTATGCGCGCCACTTGCTTCCGATATATATCAGGCGCTGTCTCGCCTTCGGGGCTCAGTGGGAACCCGGTAGGTGATACCGTGCCTTGGCGGAAGGACGAAGAACGGAGTTTGGACTGGTGAGATAACGAGGTTGCACTGGATGTCGTAGGGGATCCTAGTGGCTCTGCAGGCGCATCTTCAACGGCCGGCTCGCCTACGGGTGCTGTTTCGGACTTCGATTCGGCGGTAGTAGGTTCTTCTTTGTCCTTTTCCTTGTCTTGTTGCTTTGCGGCCCCTCCTTTCTTGGCCATCTGCTTCTTCCTCTGCTCAAGCTGTGGAACTTTAGTATTAGTATCTAATTGGCTACCAAATGTGGTTCTACGTGAATGATATCAACTCATACCTTCTTCTTTGCCGCAGCAAGCTTCTCGGCCTTAGCCTTCTCCTCGTCAGCCATTTTGTCTAGGCTTTAAGTAGAGTTGTTCCAGGTGATTATAAGTTATTTTAATATTTGGTGATGAACGTCCTATAAATCAAACTGCTATAATAATATGTAATGTGTGTCCGGTGCAGTAAAAATTACGGGTTGAGCGACTGTTGACAATTCGATGTTTGACGGAGGTGCGGCTTAACGGGCTTAGGTGTTCAGAAGACGGCTAACCGCCCCGGACATGTCGAGCTTGTTTGCGATTGCGATTGCGATACGATAGCGCTAACAGGCCGTATTGCATGAGCCACACTACACCACATATGTGTACCTCCAAAACGGTACATCTTACCAAGTATTCCGTACCTAACCGTTTACCTACATGTTATACAAGTCTCTAGGATGAGACTGGGTAGCACGGCTTTAAGTGGGTTTTTTTAACCCAACATGGCTAGTAGGTAGCTTTGCATATAAGTTTATATGTTATAGTACTGAACATTAATGGAAAGATCAACTTTTCGACGATACTAGGTAACCAAAGTGGTGCTTATTCATCAAAATAAGATTCAAGAGTTCTATATTAAAAAGTATCAATGTTTAGTACCATAACATATAAATTTGTATGCAAAGCTACCTACTAGCCATACTGGGTTAAAAAACCCCACTTAGCGCCGTGCTACCCAGTCTCATCCTAGAGACTTATACGTCAGAAGGGAAACGCCGCAACCGAAATAAACATAAACTAGCAATTACCTCGTTACCATGACATTTATATATAAAATAACCCTTAACAACTCCCCGTTGAATCGTATACTGATTTGGAACAATTTATACCATTAATTTTCCATGTATAAGAGGTTATGCTTTAGCAAGATGACCCAATATCTGCCGCGTTCGAGACGGTTTGCTCCTCTTGCGGAGCTTGCGACCGACCAGCATCATGAGCTGCCCAAATTACACGGAGTGATATTCGATGTTGACGGGACTCTCTGGTGAGTTATCAATAAAGATTAACTTAGCACATGTATACACAATTTGTAAAATGAGAGCCAAGAGAAAGTACCTACATTTCAACTATGTCTATTGTCTATGAAGCTGGTTGGTATTGAGAACATTCGAACTCGAGACCCTTATATTTTCATATAAGAAAGTTTAGTACTATGAGACTCTCATGACTATTATGTCGCAAGAAACAGACTATCTTAAACTTATAAGTCAATATATACACCTTATGACCTTAGGTCAGGCCAGTTGAAAGAATATAATATCTCACAACAACACATAACTACACCCATCCCACCACCCCTATAAACGAGATCCCACTAACAACAGTCCAGCCTCCCCCAAAATCACATGTTCTCCGAAATGCGCGCCGCGCTGCAAATCCCCAAGCACATCGACATCCTAGAGCACATATACTCGCTGCCCACAGCCTCGCAGCAAGAATCCGCCATGGAAACCATCCGCGCCATCGAGCGGCGGACCATGACCGCGCAAGTCGCGCAGCCCGGACTAGCCGACCTGATGGCGTACCTCGACGCCAAGAACATCCGCAAGGGGATCTGCACGCGCAACTTCGAGACGCCCGTCTCGCATCTGCTGGGCAAGTTCTTGGCCGGCCACGTCTTCCACCCGGTCGTGACGCGCGACTTCCGCCCGCCGAAGCCGGACCCCGCGGGCCTGCTGTATATAGCGCGGAGCTGGGGACTGGTGAGGGCTGTGGAGGGGCCGGAGGACGAGGGGAACGTGAGAGCGGTGCTGGAGGATGAGAGTGCCGGTAGTAGTGCGCGGGAGAAGGAGGGTGCGGTGGTGCGTGACGGCGCGGAGTTGAGTGAGGTGGGTGATGCGTCGGGGTTGATTATGGTGGGCGACTCGATCGACGATATGACGGCTGGGCGACGCGCCGGTGCTGCTACGGTGTTACTTGTTAATGATGCGAATAGCCATCTGGCTGAACACGAACACACCGACTTGGTGATTGAACGGCTGGACGATTTGGTTCAAGTGCTGGACCACGGCTTCGTGGGCAGGGAAATACACCAGGGCCCCTAACTTGGGATTTGTGAAAGACGGCGTAGATAGCCTCAAATGTCGCAAGATGGTCTTGACTATAATATTCCAGTAAAGCATATTTCTGGAATATTATAGGTTAATAAACTCGACTTACTAGTCAACCGACCTCCCTTACAGTTGTTAACTTGTTACTTAATATCATGTGAGATGATTATGAAGCAAAAAAAAAATAAAAAATAAAAAATAAAAACGATTCATAATTACGTATCAAATATGTTGGTTAAATGTCATCAATCACGTATAACTCATAAGTCAAAACTGTCATTTTGAAATCTTGTCGCATTTGCACTAGTGGCCATACATTTCACTTAACAGAATCGCTAACTACACCGAGTAGTTGACGTTTTATAGCTTCCCCCTTCAAGATCGTTTCTTTTCGCCTTCGTATACCTCTCCCTAAAATGTCTGATATAGTCTCTTTCGCTAAAGAGCATGCTGTGAAACATGCCCGAGATATAATGTTCGATGCATGTGAGGGATCGTCGATGTCAACACACTCTTACGCTGGGCGGATGCGGACGCTCATGGCCATATTCTTCAGCGCTCCGAAATCGAACCACGGATGGCCTATATAGTGTTACAAGACGGTTATAATGGTAGATATGATACCGCTGGTTTTATCGCGATGAATATCCTGCGCTCCCATAGCTGCCGTTAGACGGAGGGATGAATGTTGCTTGCCGTCTATTCTCTTTCCGTAGCTCATCCGGAGTCTCTTTCCTCGGGGGAGGGGGTGGCAACGGTCCACCAGGCGGCGCAGGTCTAACCGGTAGTGTAAATGATGTTCCCATGCTGGCACTGGCCGGCTGCGATAGGTCTGCGGTTGTAATCTTCGGTATTGATCCAGACGTTGCGGCTCGTTGTCCCAATCCTGGATGCACAGCGGATCCGGAAGAGCGCCCAAGGCTTCCCACCCCATTTCTAGTAGGTGATCGGTTCTGCGAATGGCCGTGATCTCTCGGCGAAGCAATCGCGCCCACGATGGGAATCTCACCGGAAGTTGGTGTGTAAGCGGCGTTGCCGTCGTTCTGGAAAGTAGGCGACTCGCTTGATCGTAAGAGCTCCCGAGTAGCTGGAGAAAGTTGAGGTTGCAAATGAGATTTGCGGTTGTCTTTCTCCATAAGTCCGACAGCCCATGCTCTCAAATCCACCGGCGTCCGTTTAGCTGCTTGGACAAATGGATCTCGGTCCTATATAAGATTAGTATAGGCATTCGATATGTTTTGTTTGGAGTGTTGCTCACCCATAACTCTTGAGGTGTTGGTCGTTCATCTGGTATTTTCGACAAGCATTTTTGAACCATGTCTTCTAATATTGACGGGAACGCGTCGCTTTTAGGAAGTTTTGGAGCAGGCTCGTGAACAATTTGTTGGAGGAGATCCAAAATACCGGCGGGCGCTCCGTCGTCATCTGAAAGTTGTTCGCTCGCAAATGGAAATTTGCCAATAGCCAGCTCCATTATACTCAGGCCAAAACTCCATACGTCCGACTTGACCGTGTATTTCTCACCCTGGATTCGCTCTGGGGCCATGTAAGTCGAAGTGCCCACGAATGTATCAGCGATAGAGTTGACCAGTTCTCCTGATACTCCAAAATCACAGAGCTTGATGTGGCCTCGAGAATTTACGAGAATGTTAGAGGGCTTAATGTCTCGGTGCATAATGTGTAGTTTCGAGTATAGATAAGTTAAGCCACCTAGAGTCGCCTCCGCAATTTTACCAAGCACATCTACGCGGATCGGCCCAAAATGGCGCGAGACTCTGTCGAGAGATCTATAGTCGTCCGGTTAGGTCCATGCAACACTTTCAGACTAAATTTCTTTTTCTTTATCTTACTTACCCAACATCCATGTATTCCATACACATAATGACGTCGTTATGTTCGTTTAGGAAAGCGCCGTAGAAGGTGACGATATAATCGGAGTGGCAACCGTGCATGATTTGTAGCTCGCGCACAATGCGCTTCCTGAGCTCTTTCTTAGCTTCGACGTGAATTACCTAAAGTCGGCTACGATTAGTATCCGCATCCCAAAATAGATTATAGATTAACGAATATATTTACCTTTCGAGCCATCGTGGTTCCCGTAGGTAAATGCTTTACTTTACTGACGGTACCTCCATTTCCCGAACCAAGCTCTTTCACGATCTCAAGATCCTCTTGCCGAAGGTCCAAGTTAAACTCTATTCCAATCTCGAGCTGCGCTTCTTGGCCTACCTCCTCGGCTCTCGATCCGCCAAAGCCCCAGCCGGATTGATTGTCATTGTTCGAGGCCGCAGGTTGCTTCGGGGCGGCGGGGGTTAATGCTAAGCCTTTGACGTTCTTGCGCTTCATAGAGCGCGGGGCAAATGCGTCGGTCATGATGTATAAACCCGCGGGTACTCGGTGATGCTTAGGATTCGAGAAGCGAGAAGCGGGAACTTGCACGTTATGCAGGACCGGTTAAGAAGACGATTTCGAGCCGGCGCGGATCGCAAATGGGCAAGCTATTTGCATGTCCACTGGCAGACGCCCGGATGTTGGATTTAATTCGATTAATTTGATACTAATCCGCGTGCGTCGATGTATCGCGCGTATGTTCTGCCCCTCACGCGGACCCCGAAGAGATCGAAGTTGGGATTTGGGAATTGGATTAAGATGTGACGGAGAAACTCTCGTGTTTTTCAGGAGCAGCGACGGTGTCAGTTGTACGACCTTGTCTGCACTGCTGTGCAATGCACTGAGAAAGGGTCCTAGGGTACGTAGCCGCTCGAAGGCTGCTAACAAGTATTTCGAGTCAGCAAATTAAATGGTTCGGCGTTGTGGAAGGGGAAGTGTGCAGGAAGATGCAGCTGCGTAGGGGGAAGTACGAAGACGTATGTATGTAAGAGGTAGTAGGTAGGTAGGTAGGTAATAGCGGTGCAGCGGTAATAGATAGTGGTGGTATTATAGTGCTATCAAGTTAGGTACTTCGTAGTAGTGCTAGGATAACAGGATACTTCCTAGGTAAGTTCTAGTGGGACCTGGCCGACTTTACCGACCCTACCGAAATAAATTAAGTACTATCCGAAGTCCATACCTAATAGTACCTACTGAGGTATCTGATATCTAATAATACATGTACCTACTAAGGTAAGGTGATGTCGGCGTATAGTAGACCTGGTTTAGTCTTTTGTTGGGCACCGAGAAGGGGATATCCAAAAGTTGGGCGGTAGAGATTGTGAAGAGCGGAATCCACTTAGATAAAGTACGGCTGGTGACAATTTCCATAGGCCATGATGAAATAACTGCTAGAAATAAACCTATCAACTCAAATTATATATAATTCTTGAGTTTTCGGCACATCCAAGTAGGTGTGCGTCAAAGTGGAATCATTGTTGAGTGGAATGGATATGTCGGTGTATAGGTATGCATAGGAGGGAGCCCAATATGACGAGTATTTCTTGATATCATACGGAAGAACAAAGAAAGGATACTTACTTCGTTTTAGGTAGTTAGATGATTCCAAACTCGCAAGCCATAGAAACTAGTACGTTATGGTCCTGATAGACAACGACGAGATGAGATGAACTCCAATGTCTAACGCAAGTCTAGTTGTTAGTTGACACTTTCAGTGTATGCAGAAAAATCAATAAAAGTCCGTATACGGTTGAGACTTACCGAAAAACAGAGCTGATTGGTCTTTAGCTATAACCGCATATGGAGGAGAAAAGCTGCAGGTAATATTGAAAACCGTCTTGGGCGATCACCAGAGAAGACGAGTCACGAAAGTAGGAGTCGAGCTAGTATAAGTGTCTTGAGTGGACGGACTTTAGAAGCGTTATGTGTTTGTGTTTAGCACAAAGGGGTAGGGGGGGCACCACAACGGATCAATCATGCTATGTAGGGGATTTTGATATTTGAAACTACATCGTCATGCTTGGTTCAAAGCGTCTACAGATGTAATATAAGTGGAAGACTGCGAGAGGGAGAAGTGGTTCTTGTTGAAGTTGATTATGGTTAGAGGCGTTTATTTCCACTAATAAAGAGCTTTAACGTACCTAGGTAGATGTTACCTAACCGTTCAGCTGCGAACGGTACAAGCACCAAGTATCGAATACCTAGAATAAGGGGTTAGCGGGGACCGCGGGGCTCGACCTCGCCAGCTTGCTCAAATATACTACATTGTAAGGATGTATTGTACCCAATAATACCTGATGGCATCATGTACGACCAAACCACCTGCAGCAAGCGGCCACATGCATCCTATTCTACCCACATTATATATAAAGGTGCCTAATCTACGTACATGAAATGCCATAAGAGGTAGTCATAAGTAGCATTGATGATGGATTTATTCAACAAAATGGGAATCATCTTATGGAGTGCGTTCCTAAAATCGATAGCTCAAGCTGCGGATGTAATATAATTAATGACCTGTATGATATGTGGTTTAGAACTGGTTTAGAACAGCTCTTACATAGTCAGCCGTAAAGCCTGACCTACTGCCTAATATAGTCTAAACCTCACACCCAGAAAACTCTTGCCACCCCCTTTTTTTCATTTAGTATATCTTTACATATCAGCATACCTACACTATAGCATGTTACGATCAAAATATGTATGTTCACTTAAAAAAGTCCCCCCTCCACTCGTATCCTTCTCATCTACTCCATACACGCGATTTTGGGGGCTAATGCATCCTCTTAGCCTGGCACATGTCCATCTACATACCCCCTGACAGCTCCAGATTCGGCTATGGCCCCTACTCGTTAGGTGTCACGGTCTGCACGGTCTCGACGATTTTGGTGCAATGTATCGAACGACAATCGTGATTGGACAGCTCGCCCTCAATCGACACCATGGTCACTTGGCTTGATCAGCCAGAGCCATAAAACACATCTCTGCAGAATATCTCGATCTAAAAGCGCCTAGTTATTTATTTTTGCAGCACTTATGTTTTACGTACAGCTTCCTTGTGTCTCCGAGATATCGTATAGCGAGCAAGTGACATGAGCTCAGATTTTAATAGGTGAAGATGTCGGTCAGCTTGGTAGTTTTAAGCAGCGCCTCTTTTACGCACTCGTGCACTACATAGAGGTAGGTGGGTAGGTAGGTATCATATGTTTATGGTCAAGCCCTTTTTACTATGATGTATGCTTTAAATAAGGTACCTTAATGTCATAAGCCCCGTGGGCAGCATAGTATAGATACCTCTTCTAGAAGAGCATCTCTTATCGAGGGTGAGTCTCAGTTGGGTATCATTATACGCAGGGTACTTAGGTACTTAGGTCTATAAATGTTAGATCTTATCGATAGAAAGCACGAGCCTCATCAACATTTACTCACGTGATGCCAGGATGCGTGTGGCTTGCTATATCCCCACCTATAATTCTGACCAATCCGATGCTTAGGCACTTTATCCAATCCAATCGCGAGGCTGGCGGTCGACGCGATCTATGTAAATTTCTAGCTTTCCAAGGCTTGGGAAACTTTAACTTAAACAATTACATCTTTTTTACCTTCTCATAGATCTGTGCTCTTCGGGTTGGAGTTAGTAGCGCGATTGTTTTTGGTTCTTAGTTGCCTACAAATCCCAATCCATCAACTCTATCCAGTACAGACTATTTTCTACCCTTTCAAAACATAGAACCACGCCTACCTCCTTTCTACCGACCGCCGTCGACTCGTCAATATGAGTAATTCGATGAGAGACTTGATTTCGGGCGAGGCCGAACTCGATGACGAAGAGGATGATGAATCCTTTGACGAAGAGACGGGCGAGACTCGAGAAAGATCACGAAATCGTGGCCAGGAAATGGATGATTCTAGTGAAGAAGATGAGGATGACGATGACGAAGAGGAAGCGCGAAAGGTAATTTACACACAATATGTGTCCAGTTTACTACTCGAACCGTGGCCGTAGATGCAGACAGTTAATTGCGTTTTAATAGATCCGCGAAGGCTTCATCGTCGACGAGGATGAAGACGAAGATGAAGACATGGTCGAAGATGAGGACGAGCGACGCAAGCGAAGAAAGCGTAAACGCCGACAGGAGCGGGAAGAGGAAGCTCAATTAGACGAAGAGGATCTTGATCTAATTGGCGAGAACATTCCTGAATGGGAACGCAAGCAGCCTTCACAGGTACGATAAACCAGTAGTAGCATGAAGATACACCTATCCTATTCTAACACGTATAAACAGGGTAAATTTAAGAGACTTAAGCGTGGCCACCGTGATGATGATACCCGCGGAAATGAGCGACGCGGCCTCGACGATATGTTCTCCGATGAAGACGATGAGCTTGCCGATGAGCATCCGTACGCACGACCAAGTCATCGCGCCGCCGCCGGCGAGTTCGATGATTTCATCGAGGAAGACTTCCCCGAAGATGAGGACGAACGCATGCGGCAGATGGAGGATATGGAAGTTGCTCGACCGCGAGACAAAGGCATAGCGGGACGAATCGTCGACCGGGCCGGACTGGATAAAGACGCCCTCGAAGACATGGAAGCTATCTTCGGAAACGGAGAGGACTACCAATGGGCCTTGGACGAGGAAGAGGAAGAAGAGGAGCGTCAGAGAGAAGAGCAGACTCTCGAACTGAAGGATGTGTTTGAGCCCTCGCAATTGGCGGAGAAGCTTCTAACTGATGAAGACAACGCCATTCGTTTTACAGACGAACCCGAACGATTTCAGCTCGACCGCAAACCCTTCAAACATCTCAATATCCAGGGTGAACAGTTTAAGGACGAAATTCAGTGGATAGCTGATCTGATGTGGCCGAAAAAGCAACTGTCTGGCGACTTGCATGGCCCCTTTCAGAAGGCTGTCGGTAAAGTGCTTGAATATTTCGTTCTCGAGGATCTTGAGGTGCCTTACGTCTTTCAACATCGCAAGGACTACCTCATCCACGCCCGGAAAACTCGAAATCCCGACCATCGTGATGACCCCGAAGCGCCAGAGTATATTGTTAACGCTGAGAAGCTTCTTACACAAGACGACCTCTGGCGTATCCTCGAATTGGATATCAAGTACCGATCCCTTTACGAGAAGCGCGGCGTCCTTGAAAAGACATGTGATAATCTACGGGCGGTCACACAGGTGAACGACGATATGATCCCAGAAATGCTAAGTCAGGCTGTCACCATGGAGGAGCTTCAAGACCTACAAGACTACATTAATTTCCAATATGCCTCCCAATTAAAGGACATCGCTGCCATGAATGGTGTGGTCAAGGGGACTAAACGGCCTGGCGCGAAGTCATCCGTTTTTGAACGCGTCCGAAAGAGCAATGCCTACAAGTTCGTCAAGGCTTACGGCATCTCTCCTGACCGGCTAGCACAGAACGCTCTCCGCGAAGGTAAGAAGATGATCGCAGACGACGAGCAAAGCTTGCCAATCGACCTCGCGGATCGCCTCACTGATAGCGATTTCCCTACCGGCGACCAAGTTCTCTATCAGGCAAGGCACATGTATGCCGAGGAGCTATTTATGAGCCCGAGGATGCGAAAGCATTTCAGACAGAATTTCTACATGATGGGCGAAATCAGCTGCTTTCGAACGGAAAAGGGACTGCGGAGGATTGATGAGTCCCATCCTTATTACGAGATAAAATACCTTATCAACCAGACAATTAGTGACCTCGCACGTCGACCAGAGCTCTTCTTGAAGATGATGAAGGCAGAAGAGGAAGGCCTGATTGAGGTCAGACTCCGGCTCCAGAACGAGAAAGAGTTCCGGCGCCAGCTGCAGGCGGAATTTGTTTCGGATAACTACAGCGAACTTGCAGATGCTTGGAATGAGGAACGTAAGAAGGTCCTCGATATTGCATTCGCTAAGCTTGAGAGGGTGATAGCTAAAGGGGTCAAGGACTCGTTGCGAACAGCATGCCAGGAAGAGCTCCTTAAGCTATGCCGCGAGGAATATTCCAAGCGACTTGACCAAGCCCCTTACAAGCCAAAGGGCATGGTGTTGGGCACTACCCCGCGTGTCCTCGCCTTGTCAAACGGAATGGGCGACCCAGCTCGAGACCCTGTCTTCTGGGTCTGGGTTGAAGAAGATGGGCGTGTCATTGAGCATGGCAAATTTGGAAATCTTGCTCGCGACGAATCGCAACGTGAGGCTTTCGTCGAGCTGGTTGAACGCAGGAAACCAGACGTAATTGGCGTCAGTGGTTTCTCAACCGATACTCATCGATTAGTTCGTGATGTGGAAAGCCTAGTGAACGAGAAGAATCTCACGGGTCCCGAATTCCCAGATCCGGATTCTGATGACTTCCGTAGCGAGCTACTGGAGGTCGTAGTTGTTAATGATGAAGTCGCAAGGCTCTACAAAGACAGCCCTCGGGCGCAGGCCGATCATCCAACTTTGACGTCCAACACCAGGTACTGTGTCGCTCTAGCGAGATACCTTCAAAATCCTATGAAGGAGTATGCAGCTCTCGGGAAGGATATTACCTCTTTGTTATTCAATCCTTGCCAACACCTGCTTCCTCAAGAGAAGTTACTAAAACATCTTGAGACTTCGATGGTGGACATGGTAAATCTTTGTGGTGTTGATATTAACGAGGCTGTTAGTGATGCATATACGGCCAACCTACTACCGTATATCGCAGGTCTAGGTCCCCGTAAGGCTACAAGTGTTATCAAAGCTATCAACACCAACGGTGGCGTCGTGAACTCGAGGGACGAGCTTGTTGGCGACCCCGATAATAATAAGCTCCCAGTAGTTGGCCCTCGAGTTTGGAATAATTGCGCCAGTTTCCTTTATATCGAATACGATGCTACAAATCCCTCATCAGAGCCGCTAGACAACACACGTGTCCATCCTGAGGATTACGAGCTCGGTCGCAAAATGGCAGCAGACGCCCTCGAGTTAGACGAAGAGGATGTGAAGGCCGAGACTGACGAGAACGGCGCCGGCGCGATAGTCCGCAAGCTATTCCGAGAGGATGAGCAAGAGAAGGTTAATGAGCTTATCTTGGAAGAATATGCCGAACAGCTAGAGAAGAATTATAACCAACGGAAACGAGCCACTCTAGAAACCATCAGAGCAGAACTGCAGGCACCATACGAAGAACTCCGTCGGAATTTTAGCCCATTGACTCCAGACCAGGTATTCGTCATGTTCACCGGCGAAACCAAGGACTCACTGGCAGAAGGCATGATCGTCCCGGTTAATTTACGGGTGGTCAAGGATGATTTCGCTATTGCCAAGCTCGATTGCGGTATCGAAGGCCGAATCGAATCCCACGAGGTCAGTCACAGAAGTAACGTATCGATTAGGGATGTTATCCACGTCAACCAGACTGTTCAAGCCAAGATTGTGGATCTCAACCGCAAAGAATTCCTTGCGAAGCTCACCTTACGCGAAGACGCACTTCGGCGACCCTACAAGAAACATAACGACCACGATCGTGGCACTTGGGATTTTAGACAGGAGGACGACGATAAGGATGCGCTACGAGAGAAGGATAAGACAACGGGTCGCACGCAGCGAGTGATCAAGCATCCGTTGTTCAAGCCGTTCAACTCTACACAGGCAGAAGAGTTTCTAGGTTCTCAGTCGTCGGGCGATGTAGTTATCCGACCATCTTCAAAAGGCAACGATCATCTCACGGTCACCTGGAAGGTCGCAGATGGAGTCTATCAGCACATCGACGTTCTCGAACTACAGAAGGAGACCGAGTTCTCAGTTGGGAAGACGCTTCGTATTGGCGGTAAATATACGTACACGGATCTCGATGAACTGATCGTGGACCATGTCAAGGCAATGGCAAAGAAAGTTGACGAAATGATGGGCCACGAGAAGTTCAAGAAGGGCAGCGTCGCAGATGCCGGTAAGTTTCCTCGACACGTGCCCAGAATTGAATGATGCTAATTCCAAGACAGAAAAATGGCTAACCTCGTACTCGGATGCCAATCCGAACCGCTCGGTCTATTTATTCTGCATCAATCCCAAACGCGCTGGATATTTCTATCTATGCTTCAAGGCGAGCAAGACTTCGCGAATCAACATGTGGGATGTGAAAGTAGTACCACACGCATTTGAGATGATGGGGTCCCAATATCCGCACATGCTCGCTCTCTGCAACGGCTTCAAGCTTAGATTCAACAGCGAGATCAGCAGACTGCAGCAGATGAGGAGATAAAGCAACCGTCAATAAGTACTTTACTATTCATCTACATGTATCACTAGGGCGTTGGTTTGGCAGATTAGTTACGTTTTACTGACGAGGATGACGGCAACCGCATAGAACTCCAGATAGGCTGATGGAGTCGGAGTGTTTATACTGCGAAGACCCACGACTTTCGTATCTCGTGGTTGAGTAAAGCAACTTGGTGCTAAGATACTTAATTCATCTGAGAATTCAAATAAAAAAATATTTCCATTACCTACCAACGCACATGTCCTAGTGACTAAGTAATTCGAAGCTGGCTTGCGTCATGATCATATTTCCGGTTAGCGAATTATGTCATTCTTGGGTTGCGTTGCATCTGTAGAATGTGATAAGCATGTGTGAATCGAATCGTGTCGTATCGTATCTTCAGCCTCAGCTATGCTATGTACTAAAATAGCAACTGGGATAGTCATCCTACGAAACCCCGTAAACTCCATCAAGTTAGTGTTATGTAAGATGCGGTAATTACCTTGGGCCAATTAAAAGGCAACCCGCTGTGGGCGGTTGATCTTCAAGGAAGAGACGTCGCTTTTCGAGCCAATAGGAAACCCTCCGATTTCAAAAGGGGCAATCTAGTAATATCTTCAATAACATCTCAATCCCTCCGAAGCTTAATAATCCTTCGAAACTTTAATAATCCTATCGACGGTTAACGGTTAACAGCTAGATAGTCTTGTCAGACTTTAATACTCTTGTCAGACAGATACTATACTCCTTTCAGAATTCGATACTCCTTGTAGAGTTTATTGCTCCTTTCGGAAGCACTCCTTTCAGCCTTCAACACTCCTAAGGATAGCTCTTTAAAATAGTCAGTCACCTTTCGGCATACTGTTCTATCCCTGGACATGCTGGACATGTTAGCCCAAAGTTATTGATCAGTTTTCAGATCCTTCTTACTGTGCCACCGGGTATGTCAAGTCAGCATAGATAGTAAGAACCCAAACCATCACTTAACACGGTACTTTTCTCTTCACCTAGACGCTAACAAGCTCCGGAGAGATTGATGTTCGAGTCTCGCACTCGTACATAGTGACTTACTTATACAGTGAAGCACATCTCAGACTCTCAGTATCTGAGTTACTTGATTTGTAATTTGCTACGAAAATAATGTGTCATTTGACTTGACTAGCAGTAAGCAAGCTCCCTGTTATCTAGGACATTTAGCCGACCTCACTGCAGTCTGCCGTTCATCAACTTAATAGGAAAGGTGCTTACGATCGATTTTTACGATCAAAAAGATGACATATTTGACTGGTTAGCCGAATTTCGCACGAGCCATTCAGACCTTATGAGCCAAGACTCACTATACTGAATTTCAGAGAAGGGATTTGCCTACTTCTTTGAGACTTCCGCATGGGGAAAATCAAATACCTCGTACCCCCGACACGGCCCTGTCGATCGATCGCATGCTCGAGTCCCGGGGATGTGGGGCTGGAGCTTTACCCCCGGCGGTCTATGGGGGCCGGCCGCGTTGACGTATTACTGAAGGGAGATAAATGATAGGTAACGCAACATGGATCCCGGTCAATGATGATATCTAGAGCCTCGTTTCGTCATATCATGAAATACCAGCACGAAACATAACCGGCCTAAATGGAGATGGTATAATGCACTCTAGTCTGGGACATCCTTGGACCGGCTAGGTGCTTCTTCGTGGCGCATGTATATGCACACAAGAGACTAGCGCTTCCCATAACAGCTCCGGGGCGTCTATTGCCGGCACAGATCCCGGAGACGCTTTCGGTGTTGACGAGTCTCATACAAGATACAAGATCCCAGGATCCCTAACGATCAAGGAAGTTTCAAGCATCACTGCCCCACATCGCTGACATTAGGTGATGAAGATTAACAGCTATATCGACCAAGCGTTTTTTCCGGAAAAGACGCCAAGGGACGGCACAGGTGAGATGGCTGGATGGATGGGAGAAAACGGTAATTCTTGAAACCAAGTACGGACTACCCCATGCGCGTCAGCTTCGGATAGTCTCTTGGAACCGGGGTTACTCTTCTAAAGAACTAGGTAAAGAAGACTAACAACGATAGATGTTATCACTTATCAGGAAGTTTTGGCTTCGGCTGCCTTGCATTTGGACGTCTTGCCACGACGATCATTGGTTCGTCAGCACGATCTCCTGCAGCTTAGGATTCGGAGGATTTGGCAGAATAAACCATGTCGACGCTGACTGCATCGCGATGGGTGAGGTCAGCCTTCACCGCGAGTTTCCTTTGGCGAGGTGTAAGCACTTTGAGAGACTCGTGGCGTCGACATATCGGAAATTAGATATGGCTGTTTTATAAACGCCGCTTCAGGCCGTCGTGTGTGTAACCAGAAGTGAGATATAAATAAGCTCGAGGACGCCCATATAGTATACATGAAACTCCAAGGCATAGCATTGTGTGATAACAATACTATAGAATATTATAACTAATATTCTAATATTATATTCGTTTTGCTCACTTACTAGAGAAGAGAAAATGGCTATCGCCATCTGGAATACACGAGATGTCATCTCGCTGTTCCAGCAATATGGCACCGCCTTATTAGCCGCTACCTTCAGCGCTTGGCTTTGCTATATGGTATCCCTCGTCGTCTACCGATTATATCTAAGCCCATTGGCTAAATTCCCCGGTCCAAAGCTTGCTGCACTCACGTCGTGGTATGAAATCTACTATAACATCTTCAAGAAGGGTGGCGGGCAGTATATCTTCAAGATCAAGCAGATGCATGAGAAATATGGTGGGTCAACCTCTACACACATAAAGATATTACGACACTAATAATTATGGAATAAAGGTCCTATCGTACGGATAAACCCGTTCGAGCTCCATGTGGACGACCCGGCATACTTCGATGTCGTCTATGCGACAAACAAGCAGTTCGACAAGGTCGAGATGTTTGCCCGTAGCATCGGCGCGCCGCTCGCTGCTTTCGGGACCATCGACTCTGCCAAACATCGTCAACGCCGAGGTGCCATGGCCGCCTTCTACAGCCGTGCTAGATCGCGGGACCACGGCCACCGAGTCCAGATGGTTGTCGACCGTATCTCTCGTCGTTTCTCTACTGAATATGCTGGCACCGGAAAGGTCGTTAACCTCTCCTACGTATGGGGATCGCTATCAAGCGACGTCATCATGGAAGTGGCTTTTGCTCGACCCAAGCTCTTTACTGATGCCCCAGACTTCAAGAGCTCCTTGGCGATAGGGTTGTCGGATCTGCTATATACCAGTCACACTTTCATGCATTTCAGCACCATACAATACTTGGTATCCGCATTGCCTGGATGGCTTGTTAAGACGGTTGTACCACCAATCAAGTCGGTCGTCGACGCCCAGGAGGTAAGACATACTTAGGCACCACATTACGGGGCCAGCCTCATCACAAGATACAGACCAAAAGAACTCAACTAACTCCCGCGATAGGAAATTGGAAGCCAAGTAGCCGACATGGTTGGAGGCCGAAACACCGAAGCTAAGGAGTCTCCTCTCCCTACCCTTTACCGCGACATTCTCACATCTCGATTACCTCCCGAGGAGTTAACTTACCAAAGACTACGCGACGAGGCTATATCTACTATTGCCGCCGGAATTGATACGACCAAGTGGACCTTAAGTGTTGCCTGCTACCACATCCTGGCCAACCCTGACGTTGAACGACGCCTCCGAGCTGAGCTCCAAGAGAGGATCCCCGACCCCAACCAAATTCCAGATTGGTTCGAGCTTGAAACATTCACATTCTTAACGGCCATCGTCAACGAAAGTAAGTTCCACTCATTAACGACAACGCCAATCAAGTAAAAAAAAAAAAAAAAAAAAAAAAAAAACCAAATTACTAACATCTTCTTCCCCTTCGAAAAGGTCTCCGTCTAGCCTGTGCCGTCAGCGAGCGCATGCCACGCATCAACAAGACCGCCGCCTGGACCTATCGCGACTACGTGATCCCGCCCGGGGTCCCGGTCGGCATGGACATCTGGACGATGCACCACAACACGGTGCTCTTCCCGGACCCGCACACCTTCAAGCCCTCGCGCTGGCTCGGCGACCCGAAGGTCGAGCCGGAGCTGCTCGAGAAGGCCGGGTACCTCCCCCCGCTCGACGGCAAGACCAAGCCGCTCACCCACTACATGGTCGGCTTCGGCAAGGGCACCCGCATGTGCGTCGGCATGTACCTCGCCTACGCGGAGATCTACATCGGCCTGGCGACCATCTTCCGCCGGCACGAGCTGGAGCTGTACGAGACGACGCGCAAGGACGTGGATATCGCGTGCGAGATGATACTGTCGCTGCCGTGGAAGGGGACCAAGGGTATTCGGGTCAGGGTTAAGAAATGAGCCATATATAAGGTATATATAGATATACCCTAGGGTACAGTACAGTACAGTTAACCTAGATGTTAGAGGTCCTACCAGCCGATTAGAGTTAGACAAAGAAGAAGGAGGAGGATAGATTGATGGGTTCGTGTATATATCCCGGTTTGGAGTGGGGTTGATGCGCAACGACATTGTTGTTGTTGTTTTCCCATCGCTGGGTCGCATCGCAACATTGTGGATGGTTGGTTGCGCCGTGAAACGGCTGCCTACCTATAAATAAGTCTGGGGTGGTAGCTTGATACAGACTGAAGACTCGAAGCTATCATGAAATGAAAAAAAATTAATACAAGAAATTCTTAAATCTATCTATCTTTAGGTTTCTATACTTTTGTAATGGTGATTTTGTTTATTGCTGAGTTACCTATATTCCTAGGGTTGGAAATTTAAATTTTCATGTTCAGGTTAAAACATTGAAGGTTAAAGGATGTTTGAATTCATTGGTATAAGGTGGTGGCTACCTGGCATATAAGACGGCTATTTTAGTACGAAGATCTGGGGAATATATTTTTATTATAACGAATTGATTATGTACCTACTTTAGGTACCCAAGTAATATCTTTAGATTCCTTAGGATAGACTTGCCTCATGTATTTATTGTTTTACACCCCTATCTGTTGACATGAACTAAGCAAGTCTACCAGGTTGCTAAAATGAAGTAGATACTTCTTGTGAAAAAAGGGCAAAGGGCCGCATGTGGCACATAAGTGTATTAATGTATCTGCCACTAATTATGGCGAAGACGTTATCGTATGGAAGAAGAAGTTGTCAGGATCTAAGTACCTACCTACCTCTTATTAAATCCTTGTACATAGGATGGGTGATCGTGTAAACTACTGCGGCCTAATATAAAGGGGGGAAAGCAAGGTTGATGAATACCTAGGTGAAAATAATAGAACACGGGAGAAAAGGTCAGAAGAAGAAGAAGAAAAGAAAAACGACTACATGGGACTGGGCTGAGTGAGACCTAGAGGCGCTGAAAAAGCTTTATCGTGAGACATGGCGCTATAGGTATCGGAAACATAAGCCTGACCTAACGATTCGCTTGCTTTCCTCGCCCGTCTTCTGGCCTCCTGTTACTGGGCCGAGAACGCTTTTCGGGAACGGCTAATGGGCATTTTGCTAGTATGCCTTACACATCTTCGAGTGGATAATATCAACCCCTGACCGTCCTATCAAATCCTGGAAGTCCCCCCTTTCCTATGCTCGCGCTACTTGTTAGATGAAATATTTCCTACTTACCTAGGCGATAATTGTATAGATAAGCTAGAGCATACATTAAATTTATTTTTATAAGTTCAATATGTAGTGTTTTACGTAGTTCGGATCTGATCAAATCTATAATATGCTATTAACATAATGCCAACTTATTTAAGCTGATAAACCATCTAACTATACTAAGAAGTCTTTGAAGGATTAATTCGAGAAAGCTTTATCTTTTTTCGTTTCATTTATAATATAAATTTTGTAAATTTGGCTTTCGTTATTAAATGATTACTTGAGCTAGGAATTAGCCTTGCAAATCTGATAACTTGATCAACAACTGTAACTACCACTCTCCTGGCGCTGGCAATAACCTCTAGTTAACTAGCGATTATTACCTATCTCTTACCGCTTTTGATATTTAATTCGGTATACTCCGACCATAGCGCTTACGCTGGAGGCCTGTCATCATAATATCATCAGTTACTGGTGAGGCCTCAGTAACGGAGGCCTGAGTTACAGACCTGGTCACCTCGCCGGGGACCTCAACGTGGGCCGTGACTTATATAGTTTAACAGCTGAGAAACTTACACCACCACCATTCGTCATTATGTGAAACATGAAACACCTAACAAAAAGTCTGCCCTACAAGTCAAATACAATAACTACAAGGCCTGCATAATGTGATACTTGAGTTAAGGTACCTAACCTTAGTTGACAGCTCACAGCCGCCTGGTGTTGCTGCCTAGATATCTGGTGTGGTTGCACTGCTCTGTTGGTTGAGTGAAACCTCCAAATTCTGCCTTATTCTGATTTTGTTATTCCATTTCACCATCCTTTGTGATGCCGAGTTATACAAATGAATCAGCCTCTCTATTTAATCCAGCTAAGAGGTAACCAGTGACACTGGCCGAACAGTAGGATCTGGTACCCTTACCGATGACACAGGGCACACAGCTCAATGAATACATAAATAAATACCATGTAGGCTATGATTAGAGTATAAGAATGATATAACTAACTACAATTCTACACAGTTCGAGAACAAAAGTTCTTCTAGTGAATCATGAAGAGAAAACTACCAACCTAAACCCCTTTCAAGCTGTAAGGCTGTTCAGCTCGTATAGCGCAACTTCGGAAGGAGAAGGTTGTCGATAGTTCTAGATATTCCTATTATTAGGTTGTAAGGAAGAAGCCATGGAAATGATGTCGCCGGGTGACCCCGACGCGACCTTTAGGTGCTAGGTATAATTAGGTGAGTATTGTCGTCGACAGTACCAACACCCCTAAAATACATATAATAATTTGCATGTGCTATGGGATCATTACCTCTCACGGAGAGATTCCAGAAGGATATAATTATACGTAGGTACTTATTAGGGAAATAAGCAAGTTGTTGGAACTACGATTTTAGTGAAAGGATCGGGATGACTTCTCGTCACAATATCAATTCCTTATTAAGCGAAGGAAGTAGAATTATGGAATATGCACTTGCTGCCTGGTATAATACGTATACATCCGCACTTTGATGGGCTAAATTCGGTCTGCCGTCGGCTCGGCTGCCAAAGTCCTGAATTTCATTCATGTCCATGCGTAGGTGGTTTGCTCGGGATTTCCGTGGAATCGTGAATCGTACAATACACTTAATACCCATCTCACACAAAGTGATTCATTCCCTTCTACGTTTCTTAGTCCAAACTTCCCACCCTAAATCGTCTTGAATCACACAAAGAACAGCCCAAACTAGTGACAATGAAATCCGCCAACAATGGCGAGTGGCTACCGAACAATGAACTTGTGCTCTGAATCTTGGAGCCCTGATTCACCACCACAACACCATGATTCAACTATGAAGCATACAAGTCTATTATTCTGGAACAAGAAACGAAGACTATTTAATCCTCTCTGGTCCTTCTGAACAATTCCGAGTTCTGCGTCGGAGAGAGCAACTAAGGTACCTTAGCCAACACCCCTACTCCCTAATTAATCCAAGTACTTAACCTAACTAGGGCGTACGATAGAGGCATACAAAGGACAAAGGAGGTAGACTAATAAGCACGAGCATATAATAAAGAAAGCTCCATGGCGTCTAACAACTACTACCATAACGGCCGTCAGGGCCGGTCTAACAACTACCCCTCGGCATCACTACCAGTACCGCCAATGCCGCCGCAACCTCTATACCCTATGCCTCCATACCCGACGGCGCCCTATCCTACAGTTCCATACCCTACATCTCCCTACCCCATCCCCATGCCCCTATACACCGCGCCATCCCCTCCCCTACCACCCCGCAGCCCGCGAAACCGCCCAGCACCGCTCATCCCCAACATAAACGTCGGCCCCACCCTCGTAGACAACTTCGTCGAGCGCGCCCACACGCGCCTCGAGCCCAGACGCACCACCAACCCGACCTGGACGGAAGACGCCCTAACCAACGACCTCCAAGACCAACTCGCCGGCGTCAAGCGCAGCATCCAAGACATCGTCAGCCAGGAATTCCACCTCCCCGGCGACATCGTCCCCCGCGTGACGATCCGCCTGTCCGCCGTCGACCTGCGGCCCGACGGGACATGGCACCACGGCCGCGGCGAGCTCTGGCGCACCGGCGCCGCCGTCCTGATGCCCAAGATCGTAATCCGCATGCCGGAGCGCCGGGCCCCCGAGCGCCGCGGCACCGGCCGACGAATCGCCACGGGCCCGACGCCTCGCGACCGCGCGTACATGGACGCCGGGAAGCGCGTCCTGGACGCCGTCGTCCACGGCCGCGGTCTGAACCGGTACGACGTGCGCACCGATCTGCGCGGTCTCCCGTTCGACCCGGCCGGCGACCTGCCGCACGCGTGCTTCGAGTTCTCAGAGGGCGAGGGCTCGACCGAGGACGTGTGCAATTTCATGCCCACGCACGTCCACGTGTACCTGCCGGCCAAGGTGAAGCGGGTCGACAATCGCAACACCTGGTTTTACGAGCGGTTGTATGGCGGGAACTCCCGGGCTATTACGCATCTGACGAGTTGGGCTAGCCGTCGGAACATCGATTTGAGTTTTCTGACGACGGCTCGCGCTTAAGTACCTTAGGAGGTACCTAACCTAAGGAGTAAGAACCCGAGTCTGGAGTGAAAAGTTAGTTCGTGATTTAATCGGGTGGGTGGTATAACTGGTCGAACGTAGGAGAGTAAGACGGCGTTGATGGGCCTATACCGCTACCGGATTTGAATTATTCCCAATTAAGCTTCGAAATTGATACCCATTTATATGTAGTATTATTAGTTTATCATCAAGAAAAGAACTAAAGAAGTATAATCATATATGATAAAATATGTTGACGAAATCGTGTCTATTAAGTTCGTGAATCGCTTTTCTTTATTCTACAAAGGGGTATGGCAAATCTCCATTATCGGTCGTTAGGTAAGATAAGGAACTAATGGTAGACGAGATGAAGATTCAGGGGTATGATGATGACCACAAGAGATACCATACCTAAGCTCCCCAAATGTTGTCCCCCCCGTATGCAAATACTTTTGCCGGATCGGCGGCCCATTCAGTCGTATCCACGGTAAGATACCGGGGACTTGCGAATCGAAAACCACTACGCCCCCCCCTTTTCCCCAGTCCCTGAATACCCCCCGCCATACTCGGACAATTGTGATACACCATAGCAACCGTGGCATAAGACGGTACTTGCCATTGGTAGGCATACCGAGCCCCCATCCGAATATAAACTTTTTGTAGCAGTGGCGGCCGACCGCCGTCGTTCTGTCTGTCGAACCGAAGCTACGTAGCTCCTTAGACTTTCTGGTAGAACAACAGGTAGGCAACCTTGTTGTCCTTGATATTGTCCTTAGTCTGCTTCCCTTTCGCCTGCGCAGTGTTCGATGCTCCGTTAACAACGGAACTCCATTTCTTTGCGCCATTTACCGGAGCGCTGACTTTATTCCATCCTTCATCGTCACCGGCTTCATCGTCACCAATTCCTTCGAATCTGTTACCGGAGCCGCTTGCGACGGTGTCCTTCTTGTCAACCCGCGCCGTAGTTTTCAAACTTTCGTCCTCGGAGCCTCCTTCAGCCACATCTTCGCTTCTTACTCGTCGGATAACCGTGTCATCCATACGGATCCATTCTGCACCATCTTGGCGTCTGAGATCAACAGTGTAATGCCCACCGCTTGCATTCTTACCATGATGGTAAACAGCAGCGATCAATTTATATTTAGGGAAGCCTGCACCTTCAACGGTAAGAGCATTTCTCTTCTGTCGTGGGAAAAGCTCTTTGGGAAGTTCGAGCTCCAGTGGATATCCAACCTTCTTCCAGATCTTGACAGTTCCAGTCCCTTCAGTATCGAATTGGAAACGCTTTAAGTGAAGGATGAGGACTGGCGGTAGGGATTCGATGAGAACTTGTTTGGTGGCCGTCGCATCCTTTCCTCTTGGCGACCTAAAATCACCATGTAGAATTTCGGGTCTGGTAAGTGCCTTTAATGCATCAACGATGTTGTTGACCTGAGGGGAACCGATATCTAATTGAAGAGGTTGGAAAGGCTCTAGAGTTACGGAATCCTTTAGGCCTTGTACCCTTAATTCCGATCTTAGCTGTCCACCAAACACCTTGGTGATGGGAGACGAGGTAATTGGGTGGCCGGAAGAACGTGTAACAGCAGAGCGTTGACGCGGCCCTACCTCTAACCAATCACTAGTATCTGGTGTACTCGTAGGAGACGTTGCCGAAGGAGTGGCGGCTGATGAGTTTGCGGCGGTAGTCGTAGCAGATGAATCTGGTTGGTTGCGCATTACTTGTGCGCACTCATCGTGTAGTGCTTCCAAAAGGAAACCAAGAAATTCTTCGGCATCTTGCTGGTGTCCACGCTGCATAATCTTGTTAGATCGCCTTAAAATAGATGGGTAAAAGAACTTACCCTCATGCTAGCAAATCTAGGAAGCTTCCTTATAGCCTCATAAACAAATTCAGGGGTGAAAGGTTCACCATACTGTTCAAGTTCTTCGTTTTTCAGTCTCCTCCGAAGCTGTTCGACGGACACCGCAGAATCGATAACTTTGTATTCGCGCATGAACATAATCCTAGAAATGTTAGACGGATCGAGGGTAAATTATGTAAACAAGGTAGATTAGATACTTACATGGCATCAATTAGGGGAGTTTCGCTTTTAAAACTATATGCCGCTTTCTTGCTGACCTGGTCCAAGAAGTCATAAAATGGAATGCAGAAAATGAGAACTTGTAAAACCTGGATACTGTTAGTCCAACTTCCGTTGCAAACCAAGCCACCATGACTTACCGAATTCATATAACACATGTTCCCGGGATTGATTAAACCCCTAGGCTCTAGAAACGAAATCTTTTGGCCGCCACCCACGCGGTACGATCGTAAAGCTTCAGCCAAAGAACTAGTGTTTGACTTTGTAAAGCTACCTACACCTACACCCCCATTACCTGAAGCAGTGTTGTCGGGGATACTGTTTGTTGTAACGCCAATGGCAGCTGATGCAGCACCAGTAGCGCCAGTTGAAGGAGAAGCGGCGGATGCTGCACGTGAAAATAACCCCGTCCAGAGCTTTGGGCCAGCTTTTACGGCAACAGGGGCGGGCTCCACTTTTGCTTCTGCTCGAGATGCTTCTGGGGAAGTCTCTGTAGTTTCAGCGGGCTTTTCCTCTGCTGCTGCTTGCTGTGTGGGTCGTTTCTCCTCTACTAATTTAGTCTCAACACTAGATAAATTTGTCTCTTTGGGACCTGCTTTGGGTTTTACGGGGACGATGGGAACGGCTGGTATAGCCGCGAGAGAGGCTGTCTTAGCGTGCTTGGCAGATGTAGCAGCAGCAGGCTGAGCTGCTTGAGCTGACTGAGGAGTAGCAGACGGGACGGCCTGTGAGATTTCCGGGGTCTCATCTTTTGTTGATCCAGCTTCGGGCTGTGTTGGTAGCTCGGCGTCCGTGCTAGCCGGAATAGTAGCAGTAGAAGATTTGAGTGTAGGGGTCGAAAGTAGTGAGGCATCACCTCCCAAAGCCTCTTCCTGTGACACAGCTCCCGACTCAACTCCCTTTGCTTGGTTCGAGGGCAATTCGACATTCTCCGCATCAGGATTTTGTATCCGTCTTTTTCTCCTGGATCGAGCTGACTTGGTAGGAAAGGGTATATCAGGTCGCGATAACCAGGGCAGCTACGAGCGAGGGTTAGCTGGAGTGGATCGGTTTACTATAAGGGGTTCTACAACTTACTGGAGGTCTAAACGGTGACTGGGTCGGCCGCAACTCGACATCCGGGGTGGCCGGGGCAGCTTCTTGGTTTTGTGGCGTAGGGGGAGTCAATGGGGCCGGAAGAACTTGAGACGAGTGTGTTGAAGAGGGCGTCTCGGGTACGGAGACGGGTGGAGGCGGCGCGGCTACGACATAAGGAGGAGGGGTCGAAAGAGCCGGCGAGGGTTGTTGTGGTGGAGGTGGTCGAGAGTAAGGAGGCTGAGGAATAGGCTGCATGCTCGAGGACACGATAGGAGGATATTGCTGGTGAATTATGGGAGGAGATCGTTGAGGAAACTGGTTGTATTGCATGTATGATGCGTTGGCCATGGCGCCATTCTGATAGTGATGCGAAACCTGAGGATAGTACGTCTGAGGATAGGGAGCCATATACCCGTTATGGTGGTATATGGGATTGACATGCTGCTGGTGGTGATATTGATGATGAGCTGAATACTGATGTTGCGGCGGCCGCCGTCGACCACCAGGTCCTGGGCCAGGTCCCATATCAACTTGTCCTCGCGCCACAACTGCTCCTCCGGGGATACCTCCTGGCATAGGCTGCCCAGCCGGCAGATGACTACCGTTCATCTTGCCGGCTTGGGGTTGACGAAGCAGTGGCTATCCACTGCTTCTGCGACGTAAACTGTCGCCAATATTCGAACTGCGACTCTGTTTGCGCGGAGGCGACGAACGGGCAACCTTGGCCTTGGGGGTTGTTGTTTGCTCGAAGGCTGCGCGCTGAATAGTTGAAGCGTCAAGTTGCGTCAAGTTGTGTTATCAGCTCCGATCCACTTCCGCAGCCGAGAAGGACGATAGAAACGAGTGGCGCTGCCTCATAGGAGCCTTAAACGAGAAAGTGGATAACGGGTGTGAGAAGGTACACTTAGGTTGGGTACGCAAAGAGGAAAGACGACGTTCAAAGGCAGGTATAGAGACCCAGGAAATAAATTACCTATTTATGGCATTGCTCAAATTGTTGGCGCGTTGAAGAAGTTGTTAAAGTTGACCGGGGTTGTTGTGGTCAACCGAGCTAATAATTTGTGTTCTGACTTTTTCTAAAGTTTTCGGACCCTTTTGAGATTACATAGTACCTAACCTCAAGCTAATAATAATAATCCTGCGCCAGCCCGGCTGACGGAGCACACTTTCCCAGCCACGGACACTAGCCACATTTATTATACATTAGAGGTAGTAACTGCTCAATGTGCCCTATATTTGATGAAGTTAGGTAGGTACGTACCATCCGTTGTTGTATGAGATACCGCACTTAGATTACGTATTCAATTCAATATATTGGATGCATGCAGCTATAATAGTTCGATATTATCTCGCTCTTGACTATATCGTTTATGCTTGAGAAAAGCTGTGGCTTTAAATAGTTAGATGTATCCTTATTTCACGTTTCAAGATTCAAATTCAGCCTTCGGCTAGTTAGTCGAAAGTTTGCTTAAACACGCCTCGTATGAGTGTAATAAAAGCTAACACAAAAAAGCACAGACGGTGTTGGCAAAAGTACCTAATTATCCTGCTAAAATGCTCTTTTTCTATCTTCATTGTTCCTAAATATGCTTGCTTGACACAACTCCCCTTCCGTTGATAAAGCAACAATGCTATGCTCCACGCCAGCAAAATCAAGTGCACCATAGGGTTGCCCCTAAATCTTCTTTGAATTCTAACAGCGAACCGGACGTTATTCATCCCTAAAAACCCATCTTCCGCCAGGTCGCATAGCCTCGCGATATCTTTCATCAACTATTCGACGTGTCACCTTCGCCGCTTCTTCTCTATCACGTTGTTCCTCCTGGGTGCTCGGGAAATCCGCCCGCCAGAAACCTACTGGGGATGCGGCACGATGGAATCTATGGCGATGCTTACCATGCTCATTAGCAAGCTCTCGCGTCTTAGCCTCAAGCCATAATTCTTCCTTCTCAGCTTTAGTCATGGTCGACAACTTCCAAGCTTCATCACCCATATGTTTTTCTAATAAGGTTTGAAAGTCCACCGTCCCCGTCTGATCACGCTTGGCCCGTGCTTGTAGCCGAAACGTCTGGCCGCAGCATCCTTCTTGGACGCACCCTTCCAAGCTAGCTCGTTCATTCTTATTTCGAACAACATCAGTGAAGGCATAGTCATAGCCTTCATTGGAATTCGGGTTAATTTTGAAGTCAGCAATGCCAAGTTCGGATTTGGGCCGCTCTCGCAAAGGCCGGATGCCGCCGGGCGTACTACCTTTTTCTCTATCGTCAGATGGTCGCTTCGCGTTCGTATTTCCGGGAGTTCGTTTGCTGTGTGATGTTTCCGGGGTATCGTAAGATTGTGGCAGCTTGGATGTCTTCCTCGGATCATTCTTGTTAAAAGGTAGCTCACGTCTCTGCGGAGCTTGAAACTCGAATTCTCTCGATATACGTGCATGGTCTGACTGCACAGTAGGTGATGGGTTAATAGCCCCGTGGCCTGGCGAAGGAGTATTGAGAAGAGTTTGAAGACCCGTTTTTGGCCTCTTCTTAGTAGTCCTCGGGGTTTTGTTTTGGGCGTCATCTTCTGTGATATTGGCTAGACTAGCCCTTATAGAAGACGGACCCTTTTGCTTGGTCAAGTGGTCCCCTCCTGGTTTCCGTTGAATCGCTGCAGTAGGGCCAAAAAGTCCAGATTGTGGCGCCAATAGATCATTCCCAACTTGTGGGTGGTCAAGGTTCTCGTCCGATAGAAACTGAGGGGGGAGAGCCCTCTTCCTTGTCGTATTGCGTACCGGAGGGTCTTCTAACCTGCTTAGCCGGTTATTACCAGCGTGCGACCCAGTAATTCCAGCCGAGCCCGAAACGGACACGTCTTCGAAGTCAAGATTTGTCCTATTACGCTTCCTCGGTGTGACCACTCTACCCCCCTCAGCGTCAAAGTCAATGCTCTCTTGTGGCATAAAGTGCTGGCGTTCGTTTATGATCAGCGGATCGGAACCATCTTCCGTCTTAACCTTAGTGACATATTCGGCCTGGCCATCATCGTGTTTCCTCTTGCGTACACGGCGCTCCGATACTATGATTGGGGGATCGGAAGAGGGTTCGGTCTTAACGAGCACCTCCCTCGGATTAGTATCTCGGTGCTGCGGGAAAGGTGGCAATTGATATGATTCGTCATCCACGGTACTGGCACAACTTTCCGGGCCAGTTGTATTATTTTTATCTGGACTGATTTGTGCCGGTGTCTTTATTCGCATCGGTTCTAGTAGGGATACTCTCCCAGGAGAATCGCTTCTATTTTCGTCAATATTAGTGGGCGGCCGTATCAGCGAGGTTTCTTTCGACGAGGGATCGAGCCTCGCAGACCTAGGCCGGTCAGGAACGTCGGAATCAATAGATTTGCGAGTAGCCACCTGACCCCTATTCGCAGGTGGAACCGGTGTGTCTGACGAAAAGCTTCCGTCCAATGGACCAGATGCTACTGCAGCCGCCGCCGCGTCCAGCTTGGCTTCTAACTTCTTTATTATCCGACTACGCTTCTTGCACAGTTCATCCAACTGATTTGCATGATCCATCCATTGATTGTAGGCTTTCGTCTTATCTCGAAGTCGCTGATTTAACTTCGCATGAGCATCCTCAAGCTCCGAATACTTTTTGTACAGTTTCGTGTAGTTCCCGTTCAGTTTAAGATACTCCCCCTTGAGCACGGTGCCGCCTAGTTCATCGATGTCAAGTTTGCTTAATTTAGTAGATGGCTTAAAATTCGAAACTTGGTTCACAGACTTGGGCGTGAGAGGGGATCGGCCATTTCCAGCGTCATCGCGGGCTTTAGATTGGTCTATAGACAAGATGCTGGCATGACCGCTGTTTTTAAGGGTTTGAAGCTCTCTCTTTAGAGCGAGGTTCTCTTCCTTAAATCGATCTGCATCAGAGACCCTAGTCCTTAAATTTTCGAGCTCGGCAGAAAGCCGAGCATTTTCATCTCTATATGATTTAAGCCCTATATTCCAACTTAGTATTTTTTTTCTTAAAGATAGATGCATGTATAAGGTTCATTTAGACGCACCTTCATCAAGCTCATTATCAATTCTATTACAGACTCCAGTTAAAGCATCAAACAGGGCAGGCCTACCCACGTCCTTGAACCAGTTCTCCATCTAGGAATGAGTTGACCGCGCCGTTTAATTTAGCTATAAGAGGTAAACATAACCCATAAATGCATCGTCATGAATGTTTGATTAGTTGACTTTGGGGGTTTCGAGCAATGAAAGTTTTGGTAAAGACGAAGGTACGACTCAGGTAACCTATGACGCGTGCTGGAAGAGTCATACGCGCTGAGAAGCGCTTTCCGCCACATTAGGAAAATGGTGGTCTGTGCACAACTAAGCTGCCTAATCCTGCTAGTTAGGTACCTATTACATAAGATTGGAAGCTAGCCCCGAAGGGATTGATGTGGAATTCCTCATTCGGAATGTGTATTGATTTATTTATGTATCCCAATATGTAGGTCTCCAATTACGGACTTAGATGCGACATTAGAACCGGAATATTGAAAGAGTGATTTCATAGTTTCATTTACGCGCTAGATTCGCAAAATCCATGTTACATGCAACTTGCAAACGGGGGTGGTTTTCCGATTGTGGATGAAATAGGTAGGGCTGCATATGATCCCCCATCCCGCATAGCGCACGAATTCTATTCACCGTGTTAAAGCGCAGCCCATATAACATGAACAGTTCGTCACCAGGCTAGAACCACTACGTTGACTACCCAATTTGATATCCGTTAGTTCAGACCAATTATTTCCTATGCTGGTTCTCGGAAAGTCGCGTTCCGGGACGGCAGAATCTTCAACTTAGCTAGTCAAATAAAATAATAACATGATCGAATATTCACAATGTACCTATTGTAGAATAATTCGGTAGATAATGCGATATGACTATAATATTAAAGGTTCTCGCAGATTATTCAACGTAACCGAGCTAGGGTTACCGCAATCTGGAAAGTTTGATTCAAATACAGTATATATAGTCGGCAGAGATGATAGCTCTACGTAGGCGTGAGTTTGTTCAAGTATGGAGGTGGATTGGAGTGGGTACATTAACACATACTACATGAGTCTCCTTAATTTTTATACCTACCTCTTCACCGAAGGTAGTGCCTAAAGGCATTGCCATAATCTCCAGCCATTTATATGATGAGAAACAAATATTGAAGTACGTATGGCTACGGTATGAGAAACAATCGAAGCCCACTTATTCATTACCGTACGGTGCCTAGTTGACTTATATATTCGTGTCATAGTGCGAGTAAGAAGTAGGAACTTGACTATTTGCCATGTGAAGAAGTACAGATCCAACTTTGACAGGAACGTTGGAGGTATATATCAAATAAAGCCAACCCCTTTGCTAGGTATCTACCTAGATAGTTTTCCCGGCACCTTATCATAACTATGCTCATTGATACCAAATATTTAACTCGAGACAAGGGCGTTCTATGAGCCGGGAAATTTGAACGTCGAGTGTTTGTAGTAAAAGTGATATTACATTAAATAAAATTATGAGACACTGTATTGATAGAAAGAAAAGAAAAGCTTTATTATTGAACGTGTTACATTGCTTATTTTTCATGTGTCTAAGAGCCCAGGAGTTAAGACTCTAAGAGGTAGGTGGTCAGTTAGCGATTAGGCTACATGTGGTCTGTCGAAGGGACCTATCGAATCAAACCTTAGAATAAAAGAGGTCGAAGAGACTCCCACAGGACCTAGATCGACAAGATATATGACCTAATGTCCAGGTAGATAGTGAGTCTAGATAGTGATATATTACTTGTACTGTACAAAAATGGCGGTAAAGTATCGCACGTGCCGTTTAGGCGCTAAAATGGGCAGAATAGCCAGCCGACGTCCTAAATGGAATTGGAATTTGGCGAAGCCCACAAAATTTTTTATGGTTAGCAATCAACCGCTATTACGCTATTACGTCCACAAGAATTTCAATACCTAGCGATTAGGACGTTGTATCGTTCTTCTTCGGCGAAATCGATAATAATAAGATTCTTTCCTTCGCCCCAAACATCAACTCTAAATTAAATTTCAACACTCTCCTCCCTCCGGTATACATACTTAAAATTGTATACCTATCTATTCTTTCAGGTACGTTGACGCTTTTCGACATCAAGTTACTCGTAAGTACATATACCTTACTGCGTGTATAAATATATGCGCAGATGCGGCATCTTTAAGTACTTAGGGTACCTATTCGTGTACCTGCCGCTTAGCATCTCGCCCCCTTCTGTATTGCCGCTGCCTTGAAATCTCTGTTTTTCAGGCCGTTGGCTTCGACCTAGACATTCATCACCCCACCATCCAACAACTCCTTCCACAGGCTAACTAACCGATCATCCTTCCGTCAACATACTTTTTCTTCTCTCTCGTTGTCCTTCCTACCACACGATAAAAAAAATTTATTCCCCATACACACACCCACACACATCGTTCGCCGTTTTCATATCGGTCCTCCCACTAACAATCTCGTCGAGGACTAGTACGACATCGACGTCTATTTCGTGGTCGCTTCTAGATTACGAAGTCAAGTTCATTGAAGTCAACGGTGATTCAACGCTGTTGTTCCATATCAAAGTTACGGTAAGCTTCAACTTCCTACCTACCTACCTTAATGTCAAATTTATCCTCTATCATTCGTTGGTGTTGGTGTTGGTGTTGGCGACTATGAACCCCTCCTTCGTGGCCCCTTCTGGTGCACTGCACTGAACATTGGAACCCCGCTGCACGGGCGTACATATCAGTACGCATCAGTACGCGCCTCTCAGATATTATCGCCTAATCCCCCACACTCATCACCTTGCATTCATGACGAATCGGTGTCCCTATCAGCCCTACATACACCCATCCTGCTTGCGCTACGTCGTCTTTATATATCTATCACTATCACTTGCTACCAACCTCTTGGGTCTTTGGCGGCACCTACAAATGCTTCAAAGCTTCCAATGAAATTGTGACTTGGCAGCTTGAGGGGGTGGTGTTCAAACTGGTATTGGCACTCAATCTTTGTGGAGTGAAGACCGTTTGTCTGTGCCAGTCAACGGTTACATGGCATAATACTCCATACTCCATTTTCTAATGGGGTTTCACTCGCTAACACTATCTACATTTTGACAGACTTCGATCATTCGTATCATCTTGAATCCATAAAGTCAAGATGGATTTCCAAGGTTCCACTCGTACCTGCTACACTTGTAAGTCATCACACTACCTATTTTTAACAATTATCTATTGCCTCGTGTGATTCTGGTAACACTATATCTTCACTTATAACTACTTTATCGATTTTATTGTATGATATTTATTTATCAAGCAATTATCAAAATCTATTATATGTACCCTTATCAATTTTCCCGATTTCAGGTATACCGACATTAAAAAAATATTTTTATTGTGTATTACTGGTCAAAACACTTCATCCTTTCTCTCCAATCCCCGTCTATCTTGCTTTAATTCGTGGGCGAGGCATCATCTAACATCACTTCACGTAGGCGGTCAGCCTGGACATCAGGTATGTCTCACAAAAGGAGCTTATTGAGCTGCGAGGCGGTATATCTGTATGAGTCTATCTACTGACAAATTCTCAGACCCGAGAATGTCCTAACCGTGGTCCGCCCAAGTGGTAAGAAATATTCTCACCTCTGGTTCGATGAATGTTTTATAATAACATTTTCATAGCTACAACTGTGGTGGTGAAGGTCACTTCAGTAAGTTTAGCGCCTTCCCAAGTTCAACTGAACAGCCTTTAACAGAAGATCATTTTAGGTCGCGATTGCCCTGATGGTCCTAAGGACACCAAGTCATGCTACCGCTGCGGTTTGACGGGTCACATAAGCCGTGACTGCCCTCAGAGCGGCGCTCCGGCTGGCGGCCCCCAAGGTGGTGGTGGTGGTTCCCAGGAGTGCTACAAGGCAAGTTCTCACAATACTGCCTATTTTGCTATCATCGTAAAACTAACTCTTAGGTTATAGTGTGGTAAGCCTGGTCACATTGCCCGTAACTGCACTGAATCGTACGGCTCAGGCAACTACGGAGGAAGTGGTGGCTTTGGCGGCGGCTATAACGGAGGCGGTGGCCAAGGTGGAAAGACCTGCTATTCTTGCGGTGGTTATGGCCACATGTCTCGTGAGTAAAGTTGAACTCATAAGGCATATGCTTTCATTCTAATCTAGCTATAGGCGAATGTGTTAACGGTAGCAAATGCTACAACTGCGGTGAGAATGGCCACTTCTCCCGTGACTGCACCAAACCCTCGACTGGTGGAGAGAAGATCTGCTACAAGTGCCAGCAGCCTGGACACGTCCAGTCTCAGTGCCCTAATTAAGCGGATTCGCCACGAAGATACCTCGAGCTTTTTCTGCGACGCGATGACTTCATTACAAATTCAATTTCTTCTCGGCAAGTTATGAAGGTGGATGGCGACCGTGGCCTTTGGAAAGGTTGCCAGAGCAGTGGATGATTGGGAGGGTCAATCTCTAATAATCTTCGACAAACACCCTTTGTATATTCTCTTATGGGCACCCTTCGCGTAAGCGGGTGGGTTACTATGGCAGGTCGTGATTTGGTAAACTCGAGTAATCTCACTTGGTCGGAATTATGGCACAATGGAAAATGGGAAAAAATCTGGCCTGGATCCGGAAAAGTTCTGTTGCGGAACACGGAGTCATGGTTTTGCTTTGCTAGGGACATTGCAGGGTTTCTCGTTCTGGTTGCGTTAGCACCATACAATACACTTCCGCGCAGTGGTTGTTCCCAGTTTAGGAACGCTGAATGCGAATGAATTTCATTAATTGCCTCCGGCTGTGTTCTTCTGACTGAATATTTCTGTTTGACTCGTTAGCATTGGAATCACTTCGCTGATTGTAGGCCTGATTGTAAGCTGGTATCCTGTAGGGCATCTAGGCTACACTGCCATGGCCTCCTGCCCCTGATATTATCGTAATCTGGGGTTGCCGGAATCACGTTATTTAGATAGCGTTGAGGACGATACTTCTTATAATGGAATTATAATGTCGTAGGCCGTCTCGATTGTGACAGGCTTTCAATGGGAAGAATGGTATTTGAGACCTCGGATTCATTTATCGTACTGATATTTTTGTTTTCTACATTGTAAACAAGAGGCAGGCCTAATCACCAGATAGTTACTTACTATATACCTATGTACTAGGAAGGCATCGTCAACGTCGTTGTTTTGTTGTGGGCCGCGGGCCTAACTCTATCATGCTATTTAAAATGGTATCTAGGTATCTATCGACATACATATTATCTACGCCCATCCAATCAATCCATCCGGCGCCAACTCCGTTTTTTCCAGAAAAGGGGAAGAGGGGAAATTTGAAAGGTGTAGTGTATGTATGGGCCGAGCCTAGCATTATCTCTATCGATAGACTACGATTCTGAGGATCCTAAGCCTATGTAGCTCCGTGTTTGGTATGAGTATATACGGCGTCGAGGTACCTGGCTTGCCTTCGGTTGCGATCTGCATTGTGGGAGGGCGTGTTCGTCATGTGCTATACACCTGTGGTGCGGCGCGAAAGTAAGCGGAGCTTTCCTAGGTGCTATGTACCGCGGTAGCTAAGATAGTTAAATATATTCATTCTTCGTGTGAGATAATTGAGTAGTGCTGCTTGGGATTCGTAATGGGTTATGGCGTATACAAAACGTCATAGGTTAAACGAACGTATTGCGACGTGATGCAATCCGTAGCAAACAGGAGAATAAGCCATTCTTCTTTCAAATGCGGAGAAGGAGTTGGTCTCCTTTCTGCTTCTCGTCTTCTTTCTTTCGGGATAAGAGCTGCGAGATGATAAAATGGCTGACGTCTTCGTCCTGCCAGTAGCTCATGTGCGAGGCGATGGTGTTAATAGGGTTGAAGTCAAGCGCGCTTCTAGGTAATGAAATAACTGGTTAGCGATTGCTATTTGTCTCCCTGCTTCTGAATTTGAGGCTGCTCCCTCTTTACCGTAGGCGTAAAAAGAGTAGAAAAAGACACAATTTGGACTTACTCCTGGATACTGTAATCAACCCTGCCATTTCGATTCAGGGCGCGCACTTTCGCTTCCTCCCTGCGTAGTTTCTGCGCCTTCAGCTCCTCGGCCGCCCACGCCTCACCAAGCTCTTGGCCCTCTTCAGCGCGACTGGCGCTATTCTTATGCTCCTCGACACGCTTCCTCTGGAATTGGGAGTATAGCGTCTCGAGTTCATCGTCGATGAGCGTTGCGTCGTAGCTAGAACTACCCCCTGGTCCGTTTGATGAGTTCTGGCGGGCCAGCGCCCTCTTCCGCGCGTCTGTCTTCTCGGACTGCGCATTGGTATCGGAGATAACGCTGCCGGAAACGATATTCGTACCGGCTCCGGGAGGTATTGGCTGTGAAGGATTGTTATTGCTATTCGCGGCGTTAAAGTTCGCAACGTCCTCGTTGCTCAGCCCAAGGCTGCGGTTAAGGATGCTACTGGCGATGCCGGCGCTGAAACTAGACCAGAGTCCGCTGACACTCTGGCCTACTTTGACGCCGAGGCCTGATAATCCTTGTGGGGCTACAGCACCGAAGATGCCCTTTTTGGTATAGGGTAAGACTTGGGGTTTGAGGGACGACATAGCGGGTGAGATTAGTGGCTCTAGGCGGTAAGAGATCGGATCAGAAGGATGGAATATATTGAACAATTGTCCTGCCTTTGGCGACGATACTGAGAATGGATGACCTGTAATGGCTGAAATGCGTTGATCTGATGCAATGGAAGAGCGGAATGGGTCTTCTACGCTTTCTGGATTGAGGGGACTTTCAGATGAGGCCGCATTTGGCTTGCTCCGGGCTGCAATGGTACGCCCTTTGAGCATTTGGAAAAGTCCAATCGGCGAACCGAGGCAGTAGAAGTCTTCTACTTCGAAGTCGAAGGCAAGGTCTCGATGGTCTTGAGAAGGTTCAAACCGCTCTTGAGAGGGCCAGAAGCGCAGGGGGTGACGGGGTGTCTCTGGTGGTTTTGATCTCTCCTTCTGCCTACAGAGGATATCGAACATGATTGCGGAGCCTAACGAATGACCGATAATGTGAACCTTGCCTTTGAAGTCGGGGTTTCGCTCCATGAAGAGCTTATAGATCCTATTCGACTCTTTTAGGACTATCTCAGCAATTTGTTCTCGGTAGGCGCTTTGGTATAGTAGAACGTCCAGAGCGAGGTCTGATATAAGAGAACGAGCAAATGCGACCCCTTCAATAGTAATATCCTCCAGAGAAGGATCTAGCGAGTTGTTAATTCATAGCTAGATGGCTAAAAGTCTTGAGTAGGATACTTACATTCATCCTCTTCATCTCCGATGTCACCTAAGTCAGTCTCGCCTTTCTTTTCTCGTCGTTTGGGGAAATCCAGTAAATGTCTCCAGCAAACTGGGAGAACTTGGATTTTACAATTGCCGGGCCCGTTATCATTCTCCTTGTTAAGAGTTTTCAAGTCTGCTGAATGTGCATACACCCCCTTGATTGTTTTTCGCAACATGTTAACATCATGGACAAAATTGACGCTCTCCATCCTGGAAGTACAGATTAAAATTTGTGCTAGAATATGTCGCGATAGTATGGTGATACTTACCGAAGTCCTAGGAGCTGCCCGATCCCGTGGGTAACGAGAACAAGATGCTCGATGTCACGTCCTTGCGTTTCACCGTCCTGTCCATTATAGTCGTCCTGGATTTCTTGTTCCTCACGCTTTCTAATTTGCTCATCCTGCTTCTCTGGGTCCTCGGAAGCTTCGATAAATGATGAAAACTGCCGCTTCAGGCGATTCTCTCGACGCTGAGCCTCTGTTGTAGTTTCATCATCTTCTTTATCTAGGTCTGAAGTATCATCTGAACGTGTACTAGGCGGGGCAGATCTTCGCTTGATGGCCTTCTCTTGCTTGTCGTCCACTTTTTCGGGGGGTAGAGTAGCGGTCGTGGGTGTAGGTGGCCTTTTCCCGTCTTTTGTCTTTCCAGGCTCCGAGTAGCCACGCACAAGTTTTACACCATTCATATAACCACCGCCAGCAAATCTTTGATATACCGTCGATGTTACCCAGGAAAATACACTCTCTGAGGATAGCCATGCAGTGTTTGAGTCCTGATAAGTTGCTATACTGTTCATGTAAGTACCGAAGAGCCGGTAAGTCTGTGGTTGGTGTTGCACTGGGAGCTGAGGGGACTTGAGTGAACCGTCAGTCTGCAACTTGGCGGCCGCCTTTAGGTTTTCCGAGGATGGTTTGGGGGTGACATCCTGTACTCCGGAGCTACTGCGAATGCTTGGTGCAGGATACGTCCATGGCTTAATTTTCAAGTAACCTTCCTCGAGCTGAGCCGCCAGGTTCTCCTCGCAGGGTCGCAAGGTGGATCCTTCTTGATAGAACCAAGTGCCACGGCGGACTTCGTAAATGGGTCCTAACCAATATACCGGCGCCAATTCACGTTCTTCTATATCGACATCGAACAGGAAGTCTTCGTTGACCGGGACCCGTAGACCACCTTGTTGCGGACTATTCTCCCCATCAATGCTGGTATTAGGTTCATCCTCTGATGACACAGCTCTCCTCCGTCGAGAACTTGAGCGTATTTGCTTGCTTGTCGAACCCTTGCCTCGTTCGTCCTCGAGCTCCTCCAAGAGTTTTTGGTAGGCATTTTCGATCGATCTGGAATCGTTCTTAGAGAATGCGACAAATTTCTTCGGTGGCGTTTGCTTGGCTCCGTCTTCTTCTTTCTTCTTCGTCTTTAGGAAATTTGGTTTCCGTTTGGGGACCTGATAATAAAAAGAAAAGTTAAAAAGTTGTGAGTAAGGCGAGGCGTAAGGCAGATCCGTCAATATGTGTCACTCACATCTACAGCATGAAACCACATAACATTCAACGGCGGGCAATCCAACGGGTATCTTCTGAAACTCTGGCCGTAAAGAGTGTTTGTGCTATGATCCTCGGCTTTCCTAGTAGGTACCGGCTTACTCGTTTTTGGAGCGGCATCTTTCGGAGTCGGCGTGGTGCTTCGATTTGTGGTCCACGGGTTGATGGAATCTACGGCGCTAGCTAGATACGACTTCTCTACCTTCTTGACCTCCTTCTTGTCGTTGGGTGCATTGGCATCGCTATTTTCTGTGGACATCTTACCGGAGAGGCCGGGTGGCCATCCGAAGATCCGCCTCTTAGACACGCTGGAGAGTCGATTGTTGACCGGTCTTAAGGGTAGACGGACACTTGTGAAGCTTCGCGGGACACAAATCAGCAAATTCGCCAACTTAACGAGTGGTTAAATAATGTAACAAATAAGAAACTCGAACTTAAAAAGCCAAGTGTCAAATATGTTAAAGCTATTATTAGGATCGGTTGTCTGGCCCGCTTATAACTCTTCAGATAGAGTCGGTAAGACTGGGAATTATGAATTGTTGGGTCCGAGATGAGCAATTCGGTGAGATAAGTTATATAATAATAATATACATAAAATAAAGCTTACTATTAGAGTAGAGAATAGGATGTTGGTATCGTAGGTAGGTAGGTATTGTAGGAAATATTTACACGTGGGAACGGATATATCACATGGTAATTGGATTGATCTTGTTCATGTTGTCCTTGTCAGCCTTAAATTGGCACTTTAGTGCAGCGTGCAGCATAATAACGTAACCCCTGCCTATGACGACCACATATGCACTATGTAAAGCTGAGGTTGGAGGTGGTACTGCACGCGCTTGCATAAAAGTACCCGTAACCCCACTACCCCATCCTTATCGAGTTATCGGCTCCGATAGGATGGTGGGGCACGAACTAGAATGACTCTAACCGCATCTCAGGTAACTAGCCTGAGTTTTCGCGAAACTAAAATTTCCATTGAATCGAGCTTCGTTTTTAGACTTCAACGTGGCGGCAAATGGTATTTTCTTCTCCTTCTTTTTTTTTTTACTATACACTACCCTCATCCTATTCTCTTTATCCCAACGATAAACTTCAACTACTGTATGGAATGAATCATCTCCTACACACAGCGACTGGGGCGCGCAATAAAATACCTGATTCCGACTGACATTAAGACCCCTCTCGCGAAAGAGCTTTCTTGCGACGCGCCCGTCATAAATACTACGGAAAATGGCGACCACTACGATCACCCACTCGGCTGCGCCGGTCAAACACCAGGTTGTGGATAAACTTCCCAAGAAATTCAGGCAGATCAAGTTCGGCATCCAGTCTAATCAAGACATTGTCAACCAAGCTGTCATAGAAGTTTCTGATCGAACTATGTACGATATTGACAGGGGCAGAGAACCAACACAGAATGGTATACTTGACAAAAGGCTGGTAAGTTGCTATGATTAATCATGGTTTTCTTAGCATCAGTACTAATGTCAGTCTTTCCTAGGGAACGTCGAGCAAGACGGGTATATGCTCAACATGTGGCCTTCGTTTACAAGATTGTACTGGTCACTTTGGCCACATCCGACTACCTCTACCGGCCTTCCACATCGGTTATATAAAGTTTACGATAACCATCTTGCAGAACATATGCAAAGACTGCTCCCGGGTGTTGTTAACGGAGCCAGAACGACGAATGTTTCTCAAGGAGCTGAGAAGACCTTTTATCGACAACATGCGACGAAGCGCTATATGCAAAAAGATCAATGCGCAATGTAGAAAGACGAAGAATTGCCCATACTGTGGCGCGGTGAATGGTCAAATTAGAAAAGTTGGAGCTCTTAAAATTGTCCATGACAAGTTTGTTGCGTACAATAAGTCAACCTCGCAGAAGAAGCAGCCTCCGCCAAGTAAGATTGAGTTTGATAACTCCTTTTTGGAAGCAAAGAAGCATGTCCACGACCTTGATAAGCATTTAAGGAAGGCCTTCGAGGATTTGAATCCCCTCAGGGTTCTAAACTTGTTTAAGCAGATCAGTCCTACTGATTGCGAGTTACTTGGACTTGATCCTTCAGAGGGACGGCCGGAAATGTTCTTATGGCAATACCTCCCTGCTCCTCCTGTGTGTATTCGCCCATCCGTGGCCCAGGAGGGTGCGAGTAACGAAGACGACCTCACAACCCGTCTTGGAGACATAGTATGGGCATGTGGTCTCATCCGTGCTGCGTTGGAAAAGGGCACTGCTCTCCAGACCATCATGGAACAGTGGGAATATATGCAGCTGCAAATTGCGGTATATGTAAACAGCGACGTTCCCGGTCTACAGAGTAGTGGTATGAAAACGACGAGGGGTGTGTGTCAGCGTTTGAAAGGAAAGCAGGGTCGATTCCGTGGTAATCTGTCCGGAAAGCGTGTCGACTTCTCCGGTCGAACTGTCATCTCTCCTGATCCAAACTTAGCTATTAATCAGGTTGCCGTGCCCGAGCTCGTCGCTAAAAACCTCACGTATCCCGAAAGAGTTAACCGCGCAAACATCAATAAGCTAAAGCAATGCGTACTAAACGGTCCTTACGTATGGCCAGGAGCCCAAGCCATCCTAAAACAAGACGGTGACCAAGCATTCAAAGTGTCCTTAAGATTTGCAGACAAGGAATCAGCTGCTAGAGATTTGCGCGAAGGAGATATAGTTGAACGACACCTCGAGGATAATGATATTGTCCTTTTTAATCGACAGCCATCGCTTCACAAGCTTAGTATTATGAGCCATTTTGCCAAAGTTCGACCATGGAGAACCTTTCGCCTCAACGAATGTGTGTGCGGGCCTTACAATGCCGATTTTGATGGAGACGAGATGAATCTCCATGTTCCCCAGACAGAAGAAGCTCGTGCTGAGGCCATGGAACTCATGGGTGTCAAGCACAATCTAGCGACGCCGAAGAACGGAGAGCCTATTATTGCAGCAACGCAGGATTTCATTACGGCTGCGTATCTGCTTAGTAGTAAAGATAATTTCTACGATCGCAGGACGTTTACCTACGTAGTGATGCAAATGATGGACGGTGTCACTCATCTCGACCTTCCGCCTCCGGCCATTTTTGCTCCTAAGCGGCTTTGGACTGGGAAGCAAGTTTTCAGTATGCTTATGCGTCCGAACAAGGCATCGCCTGTTAAAGTCAACCTTGATGCCAAGTGCAAAGAGTTCTCTGATCCAGAGCCACCTCAGCCAGGCCAAAAGCCTCTAGCACCAGATATGTGCCCGAACGATGGTTGGCTAGTGGTGAGAAATTCAGAAGTCATGTGCGGCAGGATGGACAAGTCCACTGTGGGGGCAGGCAAGAAAGAGTCTATTTTTTATGTTATTCTCAGAGATTTTGGTCCGGACGCAGCCGTCACGACGATGAATCGATTAGCCAAGCTCTGTGCGCGAGTATTAACGAATCGCGGCTTCTCAATCGGTATCGGCGATGTTTACCCTACTGCGTCTCTTACTGAAAAGAAACAAGCGCTCGTAGAGGACGCGTACCAACAGTCAGACGTCTTTATCGAGCAGTTCAATGCGAATAAACTACCAAAAGCGGCAGGATGTAGTATGGAAGAAACACTAGAAAACAAAATTTCCGGTACCCTCAGCAAAGTTCGTCAAGCCGCGGGAGACTATTGTATCAAGACATTAAGCAAAAACAACGCTCCTTGGATTATGGCTTCGTCCGGATCGAAGGGTTCAGTTATCAACGTGGCTCAAATGGTTGCCGTTGTCGGGCAGCAAATTATCGGTGGAAAACGTGTCGCTGATGGCTTCCAAGATCGAACTCTTCCACACTTCCATAAGAACACCCGCCAAGCCCCAGCAAAGGGGTTCGTTCGAAATAGCTTTTACACTGGCCTAGTGCCAACTGAATTCCTATTCCACGCTATTTCTGGAAGAGAAGGTCTGGTCGATACGGCCGTCAAAACCGCAGAAACCGGATATATGTCTCGTCGCTTAATGAAGTCGCTAGAAGACCTTTCAACTCAATATGATGATACCGTCAGAACCTCGGGCGGAGGCGTAGTGCAATTCCAGTTCGGCGCAGACAAGCTCGATCCCGTCGACATGGAAGGTAAAGCTGTGCCAGTCAACTTTGCTCGAACTTGGTCCCATGCCGAAGCTCTTACTTGGAAAAATTCTGATAAAGCGTTACTACCTTTTGAGATCCTGGAGCTTTGCGACTCCATCCTCAAGAAGGAACGCGAACGCTATCGGAGACGAGGATTGTTACACGGAGAGCCACTAGAATACAGAGACGATAGCGACTATGCTATTGATGAGCATGAGAGTGCTCGAAAGTTCCTCGACACCGTCTATGGACATATGGAGGGTTTAGCGAAGAAGTTATCTAAATTCCGAGCTGCTGGAGGTCTCGAACCTATGCTTACCAAACCTAATGGATCAGTAGCGACAATACACAAGAAAGAAAAGGGAGCAGCCTTGGCAGTTCCAAAACTAGCGTCGGAGAGGGTCGCAAAGGTATCCGAACGTACGGTTAGAAAGTTCATTGCGCTATGCCTAGAGAAATATTCTAAAGCGCGTGTCGAACCGGGCCATGCAGTAGGAGCAGTGGGTGCTCAGTCAATTGGTGAGCCAGGAACGCAGATGACCCTGAAGACTTTCCATTTTGCTGGTGTTGCCGGAATGAGTATCACGCAAGGTGTACCACGTATCAAGGAAATTATCAACGCCTCAAAGTTGATCAGTACACCAGTTATCACTTGTCCTCTACAAAACAACAGACAGATTGAGGTGGCACATCTTGTGAGGGCAAGAATCGAGAAGACATATATCGAGGATATTATTCGATACGTTGATGACGAATGGGGGCCACACAGGGCATTCATTACCCTTCATATTAACACTGAGGCCCTAGAAGGAATGCATCTTGGTATCGGCCTTGAGGACATTAAACGCGCCATTTACAAACAAAAGAAGCTGAAGATCCTTGATTCAGATATTCAAGTATTCGAGCAAGATGCAACTATTGAGATAACCGTGAGACCCCCAGACGCGGATTCCTTGGCCAAACGAGCACCTAAAAGTAAAGCGGCTATCGCAGAGGCGGCAGCTGACTTGCTCGTTCGAGTGAGCCACCTCAAGCGTGTATTGCCGTCGGTTCCGATCTCCGGATATCCAGATGCTACTCGTGCAATCATTCAGACGGAAGAAGACAAAAAGGACAACAAAATCAACTACTATACTGTACTAGTCGAGGGTTATGGTCTCCGACAGTGCATAAATACTGAAGGTGTTATCGGTACCAAGGTCCGTACGAACAGCATTCTTGAATGTCGGGACGTCCTTGGCATCGAAGCGGCACGAACTACTATTGCCGCAGAAATCTCGAGTGTCATGGGCGATATGGATATCGATCCACGACATATGGAGCTGTTAGCCGACGTTATGACGTATAAGGGTGAGATTCTTGGTATTACTCGGTTCGGTCTATCCAAGATGCGAGACAGCGTATTGCAACTGGCATCATTTGAGAAGACGGCAGACCACCTGTTCGATGCCGCGGCTGGAATGAAGGCAGATCGTATCGAGGGCGTGAGTGAGAAGATTATCATGGGACAAACTATGTCAGTTGGTACTGGCGCGTTCCAAATGGTACGGTACCTAGGCCACAGAGATGAGCATTTCAAGCAGCTACCAACTACTTTTGAAGATGCCTGGACGGAGGAGCAGGATTTGTATCGCAAAGTCAAGAAGCGGACCAAGATATAGTTAATAGGGTTTGAAGGGAAGTTCTTACGTTCTACATCTGTTCGGGCGTTAGCGTCGTTAATCCAAAATAAGTTCGAGGGGAACTTATAAAATATCTATGGCTCTTGCTTTGCCTTTACTTGCCGTCGGTTGTTATGGAACTAGCTATGATCGAAGTAATGAATACATAATGCATATAATATATAAATGGTCTTTGATTAGCTTTTTTTTTAATGGGAAGCCAACAAGAAATAACCTAAGATCTTTCTAGACGATTCGTCAAAAATTCGCCCATAGCGTTAGGCAAGGGTTGTCCAAGCACTTAAGGGGTAAGATCGAGGTTTCGAGATATTACTAGGTTATGTTCGGCCGCCGGCTTTCGTCTGGTATGGGCGGGCCGGTCCGCTTTTCCAATCACGACGCGTGCTAGTCCGGCGCATTCGGCTTGTGCAAGAATTGCTAGTAGGCGCCGTGCGCGACTTCATTGTTGTGGCAAAGCTCCGGTGGTCACGGTCGAGTACCAGACTCCACCTATATTCTGCACGCCACTACAAAATTCTCGATTTAAGAGAGCTGAGGGGGTAACTTTTAGAGTCTTGGCTTGCGGCATCCCTCATCTTTCCAATGCCTATCGAAAGCAGGAATCAACATCCGGACAGGCTGGGGAAAGGCGGCAGTAGAAACTGCAACTAGTCCTTTGATTATCACGAAACCCTAGAAGATCTCAGAATACGATTCGTTCTAAGTGTTGAATACCTACCTATCTATCGATCCTCTTATGCGGGTGACATTGATTATAAGTGGTTGCTAACCGGAGTTACTGGATTACTGGCTGGAATGCAAGCCATTTACATTGCAAAAATTGGACCAGCTGAAACTTCTCCGCCGTCTTTCCGGATTTGGTGATTTTTCCCCAGCCGCTCAGCTACAGCTTTCGCCGCGTATCCTTTCTCATTATAGTTAATCATCACCCTCAAGCGTTGCCGACTAGTTGAGCTCATGGCCAACATTACTGCGGTCATGATCGAGGTCGCCGTCCTCGACCCCGATGAGGTAAAACAGTGTCTTGGTCTCGATTCACGATGGGCCTCTCGACCAATTACTACCCTCAACAAGAAGCCAAGAGACAATCCCTTCTGCAATATCTGAATAGTCTCACGGTTCGCCGTCTAGCAATAGAGAAACCGGCAGGGAAATGTTGTTTCGAGCGGGCCCAAAAGGTAGCTCGGCGTCCTTATAAATCTAATAGACATCTCGTTCACTCCTTCTTCTTGGACACTCGTACTTTTACAACAATTTCTCAAGTACAGTTTTCTATTTTGAATTTCACCACTTTTGAAGATGAAGAACTCTGATGTATTCACTAGTTCCGGATACGACATGGTCGTTTCTGTCACTCAGAAGTCTGTGAATGATCAACTGATTCACTTGGCACATCCTGATATCGGTACCATCAAGACTAGGTATGAGCCACGCATTTTGCAGGCACATATATGTATGAAATTGTGCTAACTATACGATTTCCTAAGCTTTATTCTAAGCATGGAATATGACGAGTCTTCGGACTCGTCAATTCCCAAGTTTTATGACAACTATAAAGACGTTCCTAAGGATTCTTCTGGAAAGCCCCGAGATCCTCTCATCAATGGAAACTACATGCCTAGCATTCTTATTGACCATAGCGGCACGGATATTGTCCTGGTACTCCATTTCGACCAAGGCTCTGCCTGGCTTCGAGACATGAACAGTGGTAGGCTTAAGGAATGGGACATGGCCGGCTGGCAGTATGGCATCAGCATTTCGCTTGATTTTGCTGGTATCGGACGCTCTGATCTCCAAGCTGGCAAGGCTGTTCCAAAGATTGTCGCCGATAAGCTCACGAAGTTTGTATCGGAAGGATTTTCTGTGGCCCAGATGTTTGTGAATTTTGAATCCACCGACCTGGTCAACTTCAATCCCATTCACACCAATGTCAACAAAGCTACTGAGGCGGCTAAGCAGGGCTTTGTGTTCGTTATGACGAGCTATCTCGAGTACTTCAAGAGTCATCCCAAGTCAAATCCATTTATTCTAGGGTACACCATTTCGGACCAGAGAAGCCAATCACGTCCGGATGAAAATGTCCCGCCTAGCCTCAAGCCTATCGGTCAAACATTCAGTTTGTATTTCGATCCGACAGATCAAGATCGAAGTACAATCAACTTTGTCCTGAATACCGAGGGCTCTGAGAAGAAATACCTAGGTGTTGGCACTCACCCTACACCAGGGAATTTCGATTCCAACTGGATCCAACCTCAGGAGCAGTGTGACGGGAAAATGATTTACTCTTCGTTTTCTTTCTATGAATCATTGATACTCTATCCATTCTACGAGTCCTTTAGCACCAAGTTTGCGGAGAGATTTAAGGAAACTGACCTCAAAATTCCTCCCACCCCAACATACAAAGACGCAAAGTCCGGCAGTGGTGGAAATGTATCCTTCCAGATCGCCAAGGTTGAGACAGGGGATGATCAATACACGAACAAGTACTCTGTCAGCGCATCTAACCCCTCGGAGTCCTGTATAACTATCCGATTCTCCGGGGAGATTTCATTCCAAAAAACCGCTAGAAAGAACATTATATGCGAGGCGGTAGCGTGGGCAAGCACTGAAATGGAATGGTCCGCCGAAATAACACTCACTCAGACGAAGGATAAGGATGGAAAGGCAACCATCGAAGTAAAGGCGTCGGATCCGGAGTTCTCGGAATATTCCCCATCATCCGGGAAGAATGGGTGCGCTGAAGTCTGGCAGGAAGTCGCGCGAATCATTGGAACGATCCTAGATGTCCTCAAGACTATCTTCACTTTCGGGTTGAGCGACGATAATTTTTTCACAAACCTTTTCTTGGAACTCGTATCCCCTGACATGGGTACGTTACCAGGCCCTTCGGCGTTCGTCGGTGGCCTAGATTCCAACATCAACAATACATTTATGCTGCCTGCTGGCCAGGTATTTTTCTCAAAGGTAGGGTTACGAAGTTATTTACTTCCGAATAAGTGATAATAATTTATGTTAATGAAGTGCTAATACTCACCCCCTGAGACAGAAACCTAAGATCGACAGTGACGGAGACTTCAGTGTACAGCTGACCTACAAGACTGAGACTTATCATCTTACTGACGCGTCTTCCTTGTATTCAACTGCCACGGGGGTCGAATACCGATATGAGCAAAGGCCACATTCACGCATGATCTCGATCCCAAATATTGAACATGTCTGCGAGGCCGTAGCGGCAGTAGAAAAGACTAGACTGTTCGAAGTGGCTGGAAAAGAGCCCCAGGATATTGCGATGAACCCGTCACCTTTAGCGGCCCCTATGGTTGATGTAATAACGCTCAATGCCGCGACGGCACAACATAGCAATGGTCTGAAAGCAACTGTGTCATCGGAATTAATGTCCAATATACAACAAGCTATGCCAGGTATGCCCCCCAGGTCTCTCAGCTGGGGGTGGTCTTATTAATTATGGCTATGTAGTTGCTCCCTCTTCGACATTCGATGTCGTTAAAGATAGTGTCGGAAACCCTTTGATATTCACTATTGGCTCCGAGGGAAGTTTCCAGATGCTCCGAAGCACGTCAGGAAAAAACCCGGATGGCTGGTCCTCTACGAATTTGCTGGATTCTTTCTGTAACCATTCTCGCGCTGTTCAATTCGATGTGACTCAGGACACGAAAGGTCGCATTTCGCTCGCTTTCATACTCCAGAGAAAGGATGAGACGGGGGCCGATGTATTTTTCGTCAGCATGATGTCTAACAATGTGGCAGAATTGGATTTGTCCAAGTTATCGTCCTTGGTAACTAAAGTTGACGGCCTCGATAAGAGTTTCACAGGACGCCATATACTGGTGGGATCATCAGATGATGATTGTGACCCTCAGATCGTCGTTGTCGGAGACGCGTATGGATCACGATATTACTATCAGGTGAATAGTGATACCAACGTTGCGTTCAAGGTCGAATTCCCCGAAGGATTAGATGTGGATGAAAATGGTCTATTTGGGCTTCAGATGGGATTCAACTTCAGCCAGCGAGCTAATTATTTCCTCTACAAGCTGGGAGAGTCGGTGTCTTTAATTGCCAAGACAATTGGTGATGACAAACAGGGGTCATTATCCTATGACTACAGCCCAGGAAATTCACACTTGCCTGAGGCCTATCGCAATTTGGAATATAGTAGCATTGCCGTATCAACTGCACGGGCTGAGGTGAGAAATCCAAGTTCCGATATATACGTTGGGGCAGCTACCGGACTTTACCGCATTCCAAACGGAAGAGCCGACTTCATGGAACAAGTTACAGGCTCCATCAAGGACGTACGCCAGGTCAAGATAGCCAAGGAAGACTCAGGTGAGATGTCCCTTTGGGTAGAGGCTTCGCCAAGTTCTCTGTACCTAGTCCACGGACAGCGTCAGGAAGGACATATCGTGAAGTGGAGTGAACCTATCCTTTTCGCCAAAAACGTACTTCACGTGGCGCCTCTCCGCGTCATCAAGTCAAACAATGGCCCGAGCAGTAACGAGATATTCACCTTAGACACGGAACTTACTGTCACACATTACTGGCAAGATCCCTCTTCAACTCTCTGGAATCACAAGACTGCCAGGGTCGGCCAGAGCGACTACGTTGTCAATTTTAATTCGTGGACGACCCAGTTTCACCTCGGAGACCCGTCCGGAGCTCCCGTACGCGCCAAGGTCAAGATCACGTCAAGCGAATGGCAGTATGCCACGGTGAACGGCCTTGTTTATTCTCTAGACAACCATATGCCCGCGGAGGTTGAGACTGACGAGTTTGGTGATATCACCATCATAAGCGCTGCTTCCGACGTCGCTCCAGCCGTGATTCATATTGCTAGTAAGACCAACCATATCAGTCTTTTCACTTGATGCGCTTAGTTCCAATGCTAACTCGTTTTATTACTAGGCGACGCCTTCAACGAGACTCTGAGCATTTTCCCCAACGGAAAAATACACCATCACCTTCTTAGCATAACTGACGGGGCGTCGCTGAGAGCAGCACGGACCCAGGATGGCAAGTCAGTACTCCCAAGTGGAATATCTGAAGACGTATCCGATGGGATTGCGCGGTCGCTTTCGATGATCCGCGGATCTGTCGGCGACAGCTTTCCTCCGCATAAATGCGGAAATACCTTCACGGCCGTGGAGACGCCTAACGATGTGACGGGAGCGGCAATCAAACATGGCCTGCGCGCAAGCATCTCGCTTGACACGATCCCTGACGGGTTTTCTCTGGGGTTCGGCACGAAGGACGGATCTTGGGCAGCATTTAGCGACGAGGAGATCGAGGAAGTGAAGCGAGACACGCCGTTCCGGATCGAATCGTGGGGCGATGTACTCGGTGACATCTGGCACTGGATAGAGAATACTTTTCACGAGGTCATAAAATTCGTCGAAGACGGCGTTGTCAAGCTCGCGAACGGGGTGAAATTCATCATCTCGAAGGTTGGGGACGCGTTCGAGTTCGTGCTCCATATGGGAGATAAAATCCTCCGACTTGTCTTGGATACCTTGGCCACTATTTACAAAGGGTTGAACTTCCTTCTAAAGCTCGTCGGAATTGACTTAGATAAGGTACGGTACTCCCATTGTATTCTGCTTAAACACCAACAAATCATGCTGACTGGCTTTTCAGATTCTTGCCTGGTTCGGACACTTGCTGGGATGGGATCACATATGGGCTACACATAAAGTCATTGCCGAGACCAGTAAAAGTAAGTTTCATTGCGTACGGATGATTCTGGGTTATAGGTTCATCGTTTTGTCTTTCACTTGTCACTAATTCAGCCATTGGAACAGGTTTTCTGGACTATGGCGTGACTGAAGCCGCAACTCTCATTGAGAGCACCAGGGCCGAGGTCAAGTCCATCTTCGCAACCATCGGAAAGGATATAAAGAATCTGTCACTCCCCCCTGAGTTCAGTAGCCAGACTATCTCGTCAATGAAGCAAACAGCTGCGGAGAAAGACGATGGGAAGCACGACATTTCGGAAATGACACCGGCCGTCAACATGGCAACTTATCATTTGCGTCATGCCTCACCGTTGAATAAGGAAGACGAAATGACCAATGACACGCAAGGTTCTGATCCCAATGATCCTATTATACAGCTTTTCGAAGATGTTCTCAAGCCAGTTTGGGAAACCATTAAAGAGAAGCTCGAGCAAACTGGGACAGACCTCGTGGCTCTTCTCACGAATGGAACGATCGCGGATCTACAGCGAGTTTGCGTAGACTTTGCCGATATCATCATCTCGGGGCTTGCTGCGTTCATCGACGGCGTGCTCAAATTGGTTGAGGACATGATAGTGGACCTGCAATCGGAGATGGAAAAGACCATCAACGCGCCTATTTTCAGCGCACTCTACGAATTCATATGCGGATTGATGGACGAGAAAGAGCCGATGACGGTTTTAAATCTCGCCTCTCTCATCGCTGCGATCCCAGCTACAACAGTAGCTAAGATCGCAACTGGAAGCACGCCGGACCAGTGGTGCGAAGGGATTAAACTCGACAACGCCCCGGAAGCGTTAGCAGATATTGTCAAGAACCTCAATCCAGCCCTGGCGACAGCAAGTACAACAGCAAATACCTTCTCTGATAAAGCATTCGTCCAAGGGGGCGCGGATGGTACAATGTTGAAATCGGGTGGCGAAGACGAAGACGGGAACCAGCATAGCTTCAGATGCCCGAAAGCATTACGGGTCATCTCCTATCTCCAGGGCGTGGTCTCTCCTATATGTGCGGTTGGCGCCAATCTATCATGGCTATTTTCCGTGACCCCAAAGGGCGTGAGGCCTGTAAAAAGTAAGTATTAGCGAGGACCAGTCGGTCCATCCACCAATCCACCAGTCGATACGAAGGAACTAATGCTAACCTTGCCTGACATTCTTCCCTTTACCTAGTGTCCAGTATTTCGCTTTCGACGCTATGCAAAAGACTCGCGAACATGAAGATTCTTTTCTCCATGCCCGTCCCCAAGGACAAGCAAGAATGGTGGGCCTACTGTTGTCGCTGGGTCGCTTGGATTATACCGGGTATCTACAGTCTAGTTCTCGACACATTACCCAAGAAGGCGAACGATCTTCTTGGGTTCGTTGTGAACTGCGTCTGCTTACTTCTATCGATCGTCACCGACGCCGGCGAACAGGCTCACTGGAGCAATTGGCTTACTGACATTGCCTCCAACAGTGGCGGGTTGGTATCGAGTGTGGGTAAGATAACCGAGCAGCACGTTGTCATACTGGCGGGAATGGGTATTAGTACGATAATCGGTGGTGGCGGATCCTTCCTCAGAACCTCCATCGCAATTGGGAATGATGATGTTTGGAGGGCTAATAATGTGGGTGGATGCTAAGGAGATCAAGAACGCGCTGAAAAGTCGTTCCTCTCTGTTGCTAAATTTATATTTAATAACGGTGTCTTCTCTCTTTATCATGTTATTTAACTACCTCGAATGATGACTTCTAGCCTTCCTCCCATAGCTTCGATTTGGTAGTTGTATTTGCCCAGTGGTCGCCAAAGTGAGGTGCTAGAGCGATATTCTTTGAACCCCTATAACCCTATGGGTATACTCGGACTGCCTATAAACTAGGAACCAGGAAATTGGCGTGCACCCTATTAAGAGTAGGAAAGCTCGTAGTGCTCTGTCCCCTTCTCTAGACAGGTAGCCAGGTTTAGCATAGGTGCGGCAACAACAGGTAGTTGGACCGTTCTAATAGTCGGGTAGGGGCTTCGTCGTTGTCAATAGAGATCTCTGTTTGGATTGCGGCAAGTCTAGGCGTGGGCGTCCGCTCCTAGCTATGTGCCATCCTAAGCCTATGTTGTTGGGTTCTTGTCGAATCGAAGCGTGTTAGAATCCATAATTAATTCCATTCTACCCGTAGTTGGATACTAGGCAAACTACCTACCTAGGTAGTCTTTCAGTCCTTAGTCCTTGATGGACGGCCTTAGCTGTTCTTATTCAACCGTCCCCTCTCGTCGGCGAGTTGATACTTTCAACGCTCTGCTGACGCCCCGCAAGAGCTCCATTGGATAGTCTGAGGCAGATAAGCCTTCTTATGGCTCACTGTTATATTCATTACTCATCTCTTGTTCGTTCGTATCAAATCTACCCCATGGAACGCCGACGCTATAGTAGTTACCGATTCAATACCTAGCCATGGTCGTGTGGCCTTCGGTATAGGACGTATTCGCGCAACCTATATCAACCCACTCCCCCCCCTCTCTTCCTATCTGCTCCTTTCAAGATATTGAGTTTGTTGTCGGCAATCTAGAAATATGTCGTAATATCTCTCTGAATAAAGCACGGTGGTGGTGTATCGCAGCTTGTTGTGTTCGGTCCCGGGTCCTTTCTTTTGGCCATCAAATATCCTCTTCCACAAAAGGCAAGCTCCTTTTTAATCTTCTCGTGTATCTTTGGAATGCCATCATAGTCCATAACTGTTCATTCTTCTTCCAGTTGTCGTCGGTGGCTCCTATTACTCGCTCTTTCTTAACTAGTCCGGTCATCGACCCTTTCCCACGGAGTCCGAAATGGTGGCATGAAGCTCCGGCTTGTGATACGTACGTGCTCGGGGGATTAGTATAGTCGAATAAGTATCGTAGTGCACAGCGGAAGGGTCCAAATCTACCGGATATCTTCGTATAGATATATCCGTGAAAAAGCTCGCTCAGCTCGAGATAATCAGTCCTTCGTCATATGATAACTCATAAGTTAGTTGGACGAGAACGCGCGGCTATGTCGCTTGCCGCAGCACTATTTGCATGTTTTACACTGCAGACAGTAGAAATACGGAGCGCGTATACTCACCGCAAGTGTCTCGGTGCCGATAGGGGGCAGGCATTCAAGGCCCTGCCGTCTCTCGAACAGGGCAGGATTTTCCCCTGCTACTTACGCCCACTTGCTTTCACGAGCCGTCATATTGCAGAAAGCCTGCATACGAGAAGGGTCATACGTGAACATTGACTACGCGTTCTGAGTTGGAAAAGTGTGTTTCTCTTTGGAGCTATAGAACATCTCGTATAGACGACCCGCCAGCCCCGATGAGGTATCTTACTCGACCCAAACAAATTGCTCCTCTCGCAAGCCCAGTACAAGCCCATCGTAAACATGGCCACATGCGTATTCTAGCCTACTTCAAGCTACGTGGATGTCTTATAATGTGCATGGCTGCGTGCGACGTATTCTATTGTTTCAGGCTACCACCCGTATGCTTTACAGACTGTTACTGGTCGATGAGAAAGAGCGACTATATTTAGTCTTCGTAACAGGTTTATAAACGCGGGGTTCTGTTAGTCTTCTTATTTAATAGAAGACATGGCCCTTAAATTCCAGTTCCCAAGAAACTTTAGTTTCTCTCCAAGTAACTAACTATTATACAAAAAATACTATAATAAAATAGGCACCACAACTGTCTTTACGTTCCTAAGCAATAATCACTTAAATTAATTATTGATGTAGATATGAAATATTAGCCAGTTACATTAGATATTGGGATTCCGCAAATAACTGCGGCATATTTACACTTCTACCTATCGCTGCTCGTTAGCAACGCCAGCAAACGTCAGCATGCCCCTATTTTCCGCCGGCCTCTGCTGACTCAGAACCATATATCGGGCATATAAAATGCGATTTCCGCCTGCATTAATAGTGCTTAGGTGAAGTAATCCAGTTCACCTCTGATCGATTTTATAGGTGTGATAGAGTCAGAAGCAAAGTGACAGGTAAGCAGCACGCAGCCTCCATAGCATTACGCACGCTTATTATGCAGTTATTTCTTAGCACCGTCCGAAATCTATGGTAAGCGATGTAAGGGGAGGGGGAAACGTCCCGACTGGGTGAAAAAGGCGCTCCATTACTCGATCTCTGTCCCAAGTGCCGGCGCCATCGAATCATAGATCGGTAAATCGGCATCAGCCGTCGACGAACGGACATAATGAGCACCGACGCCTGGGTTTGCATCGCCGATTTGCGTAAGTCATCGTATAGACAGTTTTCATGTTAATCAAGGGCTAAGTAGGTGCTATAGTACATGATCTTCAACTATGTTTGGGATTGAAACAATCTGCTGAGCAGTCACCCGATACACTTATATCACCAAAGAGATAAGTTAAATATATTATTAGATTTAAGTGAGTTTAGTACCTGAGCTAATCTATGTAGCTAACCTAGGTATATTAGTGAGTCTCATATTAGTAGGTAGTATCGAAGAAACCCAAATATCAGCAGAGAGATCTGGTAGGATTCGGCGAATGCTACCTCCGTTATGCCCGATGGTGTCGAATCAGATGGCTATTACTTTTATGAAGAAAGTATTGGGCCAACACACCAATGCTTATAGGGCTAGGCATTATTACAAACGCCCGGGGAAGCACCGTATCTTCCCCATACATTATCCCCGTGCTCGAATCGGCCATTAGTACGTGCTCAGTTCCAGTAGTGAAGTCACAGTCCCAGATCTAAGTTTGGGGGTCCGTGGTGGGTCGTCCGATTGAGTCCGGGACACGGGAGGAGCCATGGCTGCCCGAGAACTGCGTCAAAACCGAGCCCCTGCTTACGCGTCAAAGAACCAAAGAGGGTTGCGTCCTAAGAGATAAAGATGCTGCGCTGAAGCGGGCATATTTTGAAGCGAACATTCACCATTATCCCGAAGGATCTCCTTTTCGCGAAGAGAGAGAAGCAGGATTCTCAACGCCCCGAATTCGGTAAACAAGGTCTAAACAAGGTCTAAGCAAGGTCTCCCGGCTTCATCACCATGACCTAACTGAGCGGCACCTGGATTGGATGGATTCCATCGGAGCAATTATCGTTCAGCTTGAGAGGCCGTCTTACCTTGCTGGATTGTTCAGTTTTGCCCGCCCGCCTCGCTTGGCCTCAGCTGATCCGAATAAAGTCGAACGAGTCTCAAGGACGAATTGAAAAATCGGACCGCAAAAGGCAATATGAGAATCATCATGGACATCGTTAATTACCCTTCAAAGTTTAGTTGCTACTGTCGAATACTACTGTCGAATACCAGCTATGACAACTCACATTATCGTCTGGCCGGACTAGAATGTACAGAAACATCCTCGTCGATTTACCCTAAATCTAAGAATGAATATGGGGTTGGATGAGATCCGAGTACTACTGGTGTCTTCGATCATGCCCAAGACGCAGACCTGACTTGGCAAGCTTGCAGGAATAGAATGCCGAGCGACCACATCAGCACTATGGCTAGCCACATTACCTTACAACACATTCGGGTTTTACAACCCGAAGCAGTACTACGAGGTCAACAATTCAAGCAATAGAAGGGATTATTTTCGTTGAACATTGCTCGTTTGCTCCATTTCTATTTTCTGCCTTGGGCATACACCGCATACCTTGGATGCTATACCTCTAGTGACCACCAAGGCATCCAAGCCACTCACTCCTTGTGACCTTTCACAGCGAAGTATATCATGAGCTATTACGGGGACAGAAAAAAAATATCGGAATTGGAGACATAGCCCCGCCGCCCACAGCTAGTTCGGCATATTCCTAGCAAGGATAAAGAATGAAGGAATTATCTGATCCAGTTACACAACATCTGTACGAAATGCGGCGCCGACAGCTATCCCGTCCTCCCGAAAGGGCGTCCCATCTCGCCCCAACAGGCGGTATTTGTCAGAAGAGCGATTACGGCTGCGCTGCAGAATGGATGCGCACTATGTCCCTTGCTTCTTCCCTCCAGTAGGAGACCTATCGGAAGAGGAGGGTCGCGGGGAAAAAAAAGAAGATAATGATTACCATCTAATTACCATCTAGGGCGATCTAGGCATGGAAGCTTCTGTTGTCTAGATCCTCACAGGCGCCACTACACTCCCTGGAAAAAGCATGTAGTGCGACACGTCCAGTCTTAATTCCTGTAAGACCTCTCAGCTTCTGCGCTGTACGACAGAACATACACAGAGAATTCACAGGTCCCGATGTTCCCAAGTCACCGCAATTCCTCGGGGATCGAAATGGACAATAATGCCGTCTGATAATCGTATACGAACTATTGGAAAAAATTGAGACTCGCGAGGCCATAACCATGGACGATAGTACAATAACGATAGTACAATAGTCCATAGTCATTGCAATGCGCCGACATCGTAGCCACTGCGAAACGGGAGAGTGCCGATCCTTACATCTCCCACATCTCCCTAGTCTCTCTCCCTTAGCCAAAGGGACGAAGGCTCGTAGGGGGAAATTACGGCTGTGGCTGCGGCGGTAGAGATCCCGACGCCTCCCACGTATTCTACTCAATTAAGGGACGTTTTACACCCTGAAGTCCACCCCGAGTCCGAAGGGGCGCCGAGTCTTGCACGAGTCTTGCACTATCCCGACGAAAGAGTGGACACGCTTGCGCGATGTGGCGTAAGCCCTAAAACGATTAATGGAATACATGACGCGGGAAAGGCGGGAGAGGCGGATAGCTGGCCCAGGATCTAACCAGGATCTAAGGGGACGTTATAGGGTGCTATCGATGCAGGAGAGAGTCACGACTTGGGCTCGCTTTCGCTTCTTGATTCTTTTTTTCCGGTCGGGTCATGTATGGTCACGTATGGTCACGTCTATGGTCACGTATGAATAACTTATGAACACATGCACTAGATTAAACAGGCATAATATTGATCTGCAGGTGAGGCTTCGGTCGCCGTCGAGTGGATGAGTATGGCGAGTATTGCACGCCTCATCGGGTCTTGTCCCGGAGATCAGCACGGAGTTTAGGACTGCAGTTATACGGATCGGCCATGGGTTTATAATGCGTGGACAAGTCACAAGACCTCTCTGTCCAAGCCAAGCCGGAGGCCGTAACACTTCAGTGAGACAAGAGAGAGAGCCGCCTTCCACTAGGTATATACTGGAGATACATTGCTTACCTGGGTATATACTACCTAGTAGGTATATATTTGGACGCATTGAGTTCATAAAACACACACGAGATGAGCATGGGACCCCTTTTAATCGTTGTGTGGGGGAGGAACAAGGTTTAACCACCACTTTTACCTGCATGGAAATTCGAATATAATCCAAATGCACGGAGTATGGAGTATAGCGGGTGTGGAAGATACATAGAGGCTGGCTGTATCTAGGCTATATTTACACAAACGCCCAAACAAATAAGGCGTCAATCTATTATGTATCTACCTATCTATTGAGTATGCGGGAATGAATTAAAGTCTAAAACAAGGTGTTAGTATTGTTGCAACTAGCGGCAACTGATCGTAAACGAATGTTGTACTAGAGTAACCTCAGACCTTACGAGGGAGCGCCAAAGATGTCGAGGCCGAGCTAGTTGGATATTTCCCGAAGCCAAGACTTTTTTCGTCTACTCTCTACTCCGTGCCTTTTGTGGGACCTGAGCACTTAGCGGTTACAGCCAAGCTGGTAGGAATTCACGGGATGAGAGGGGTAGCTAAGATGAAAGGAATACCGTGGCAACGATGACAACAACAACAACAACCCAGATTATACCTACCACGCGAACACCTAAGAATAGATTTAAGGCAAGGTGAGTCGTAATTGCTGATGGGATACCAAGGACACGGAATACACAGAGCACAGAACACGGAACACGTATATGATAGGGCGGCCCGACAGTTTGGTTATGCTATTGACTGAAAGGACTACCTACTACACCCAGAGACATGTATGTAAACAACGAATTAGGACTAGCAAAAGGGCCAAGAAGTAGCTTTCCCGATTAGGAAAATTCCTACAGAACGTGCCCTAGTGTGTTGGGTTTCTATCCAATCCCCTTTCTGATTATTGTTTCTCATATGAAGGTCATTGGAAAATTGGATGTCTCTGATTTGCTTCGACGAGACTCATGTCAGTATCATGCCGGTGATTAGGATCTGATTGTCAAACATAATCTCATCTCTACTCATATCTTATCTTATGTTATAAGCTCCCCCGAACATGCATTCAATATCGCGAAGTATCCATATACATTGATAATCAGATTGGGATGTATAGAAGTAAAAATAGTCTCACGCACGCGGTTAAGTACTATGTCGCTCCGAACTATATGTATACGTGGGTATGCTTGGTAAATTATACCGTCGCGTGCATACCGCATAGGCAAACTTACATATACATATGTCGATGTCGGGTTCTTTAATCTATGCAACATGTAGTTTGACGTAGAAAGAGAACCACGACTGTATATACTAACTAATAGATATAGTAAAAAGGAAAAAAAGATTTTTCACATGATTAGGTACCCTTAAGTATTTACGTACGCATGCTTTAAATAGCATTAAAGCTAAACGTAGAAAAAAAGGCAAAAGAGTAAAACGATGTCACGTAGCATTGTAGCGGTCGATTAAAAGGCAATGTATTTGTGAACAATAAGTACCTAGAATAGATGGATGCGAGATTCTCAGGGGACGTAAATAAAAAGTCCCAGTTATAGTTTACATACCTAAGTTTTCCCGAACCGCAGCTAAATAAACGCCGACCTACGCTTTGATACAGGGGCTGGTGGTGGCGCAGAATAGGACCAACTAGGACTAATTAGGAGTAGTATGTACTCAATGTGCCTGTGTGCGCATTCATCTTATCAATAAGCTTGGGTTTAAAAAAGTCAAAAAGTCGTGCATATGTATATTGTGTGTGTGTGTGTGGGTGGGTGAATACCTCCTATGCAATGTGTAAGTTTATGTGTGACATGTAAGTGTGCTATAGCTTGTGTGGTATGCTTAGCTTATGCTTAGCTTGCTACCTGTTTAGGTACCTCTTTACTGTTACTTTACTATTTCGTCACTAAGGTAACAGTTCTACAGTAAAACCGTAGATTCGTTATGGCGCATATTCCTTACATACGTACTCTACCGATTATATCTACCGATTATAAAAGGATTCAGATATATACATTTAAAGGTACGCCATTGAAATTTAACAAGCGCTAATGACAGCTATTGTATTGTACTAGTTGATATATTATACATAGGAAGGATAGCCCCGTAAACCTATAGAGGTCAAAGGAAGAACAAGTAACTTAAAAAAACTTACTCCCGTTACCATCAGGTTCCCGTTACTATCAGGTCAGGGTTTGCTTCGGCCCTTGAACGCGCAGATCTTTGCTGCACGTCTCGGTACTAGGAACCCTGTATGCGACCACGAGGTTGGATCTTACATACATACTCCCAGCTCAACCATCATACAGCAACCACACAGCACAGCTCTCCCGAATCCACCAAGCCTGGAACGGTCCCTCAACCACTTGCAATCATCTGCTATAGGCGAACGACCATAGGTGTTCGCTCGCTTACATTCATGCTCCAACCTTTGGATGACAGCCCAGGCAAATAACCCCTAGCGCCATCATACCCTTCACCCAACCGCCTGTCAGAAAATGATACCTGACTTCGAGTGATTCCCCTCGAATAGGCATCTAGAATAGACCTCTGGAACTGCCCGAGACTTTAGTTTAGGTACCAAACAGCGATGCCAAACAGCGATGCCAAAAACTATGGCCATTGACCTTGACGTCTCTTTCGAGCTGGCGCCGACGTTGAAGATAATGCCATATCTGTCTCACCTACCATTGTCCCTTTCTTAATGGTGTCAGAAACAGATCAAGCTACAACTCTCTGAACTCTCCGAACAAGCTAATTAACTTAAGCTAATTAACCTTATTAACCTTGGTGTCTCCCATTAGCCTGGGAAAGATATCGGGAAAGATATCAACATATCTTTTCCTTTCGCGTCCGCCTACGTGTCAGCCTGGAGCGAAAATTAATGGCCGGGTCTTGGCATTTCACCCCAGATTCATCACACACTATAGTCAAAAATAAACACGAACTACCGTCATAAAAAATAAGAAAAATCATAATCTAACTCTTTGGCTTTTATTATTGTTTAAGATAATTTTTATATTTTATCATGATCATTCTATCATGCGTTTTACTTTAGTCATTTAAGGAGGTCAAGTGCCAAGACCCGGCCATGAAGCTTCGCTCCAGGCTGCGTGTTAACTAACACAGCAAGATTCGTTTCGCTTTCGACGATAGAAGTGTCTCTGTTTCTTACTTTTGCACATCATCGTTATATTGCTCCCGACACCGCGGGGACAGGGGTCATAGCTTTCAAGCTGTACAATACCTATACAATACCTGGATATATACCTAAGTATCTATTTGATGGCGGCTGAAAATGTCTAGGCTAGACCGGGCATTTAAATTGTGTGTCACATAATTGTGTGTTACAACACCACCACCACTTCGTGTCTAAGATACTTGCTTCCCTTCGTACATCCAAATCCTCTTCCCGGGTGACAGGGACTGGTAACTGGTACTAGGAAGACCAGGAAAGATTAACAGACCTGCATCTCGAGGCCCACTGGTGGATCCACTGGTCCACATACATTTACAATTACCTACATTACATACATTTACAATTACATTCACACACTCACACTCACATCTTGTACTCTCAATGTACTTTCCAATTATTACCAGGATAAACTTCCTTGTACCCTTACGTCTTGGTAATAGACCCCAGATGGATCGTCTTTCCTCTCTCGCTTTCATATTTAGAAAGCCACGATCCAGATACGTCTGGTTCATACACATTCAATATAATCTCTATTTACAGGTATTTTTTCCAATTCCAACATTTCCAACCTGACTACTTGGAATGTTCCTGGTGTTCGTATCGAGGATACAAGATACGAGCAAGACTAGGCCAAAGATAACTATCTTATTCGAACCACCGCAATGGTGTATTGTGCATATTGCGGAAAGAGCTTTACGCGCAAGGAGCATCTGGAGAGGCATATTCCAAGTCGTGAGTGACGATCTGCTTCTCTAGAGATTGGTGAATCTGACAACTGACGCCCGGTGCTATAGACACAAACGTAAAACCGCACAGATGCAGCGCGTGCCAACTGTCTTTCGCCCGAAGGTTTGCTCTTTGGCCCTGCGTCTACATTATTCAACTATATATATACTCATCGAACTACTACAGAGACTTATTACAAAGGCATCACTCTACATATCATGAGGCACGAGATCCTATGGAACCTCTGCCGGGTGGTGTTCCTACTATAGCAGGACGAACACCCATTGCGTGTCTTAACTGCGCACAAGCTAAGACGGGCTGCGACAAGAGAGTTCCATGTGCACGATGCGCTGACAAGAATCTCGAATGTCAAGCCAGATTTGCGAGGCGTTCTTCGAAAGCCGCCTTGAGGGCAGCGCAAGCAACAGCTGCTATGAGCAGTACTCAGAACCAGATCACGATACCACCGCAACCTTCAATAACAACCACAGCCACGACGGTCAACCCGGATCCGCTAATAAAAACCTCTGGCTCTGAGTCACCCGAAAACACCTGTAATGCTACGACAATCGACCCGCGAATACAACAACATGAGAACCCCGTCAAGAAAGACTCCCCGGCGAACTCTCAAATGAGCTCCGACGAATTCCCATCTCCTCACCCAAGAGTAGAAAGTTTTGACCCAAGAGTAGAGAGTTTTGACGACTTATTCAACCTCAGCAGCAATTATATATCAGAAGAACCGAGTTATCAAGACATGCTGACCTGGACTGAATACCCCTTAGACCTCGACATGTATGCCGATAATATGGATAATATGGATCTCACTCAAGCCAACGTCGCACTGTCCACTTTCAAGGAACCTAGCGATATTTCATCTAATTCGGAACATATAAGCTCCTCCAGAGGCTCTATACACACGAGAAGCACCAGCATAATGTCTACGTGCGACCTTGAGTCCACTATCAAATCAGTTGATATGACCTTGAATACCCCCACCGATACCACGATACGCGAATTTCAAAGTGTCATCGTGGCTGAGTCTGCATGGCCCCTGGCTCGGTGTAATCCACTTACATACTCGAATACGTGTCCGAGAACAGCTATCGTTCACTTAGAATGCTTGGAACAAAAGTCACGACAAGAAGGCACCTGGAGTGCCTTGGAGCAATATCTAGAGCAAGTCGACTGGGACGCAGCCGACATGGCTTCGGTCATCCCTATGACATCTCGCACTCGTGATAACATGCTCGCGATAACGCAGACGTTCCTGCACAAGGCCCTTGAAATTCATCGCGGAGGACTTAATAGCCCAGCCAAGAGTTATACAGCTCCAAGGTTAATAAGCTTCTTAATTCTTCCTCCTACAAAAGTCCTGGAATATTTCCTCCGCTCGTACGTTCGAAATCTATCGTTTTTCTACTCGTTGGTTTCGGCCGGCTGCGTAGACCCTAACGAGATGCTCCAGAATAACCAGGCGGCAGCTCTTCTTGTCCTACTGATGATTGCGCAGGGTGCTTCTGCTGTCCCCACGGCAGAAGCAAGGGCTCTTTCGGCTGGCCTAATTGAGACTTGCCGCATCTCGCTTTTCGACATTATCGAGAAGGACATCGAGATGTGCGCCGACCCCACCACGCTTCGATGCGCCCTGCTCTTTACGCTCCTCGGAGCCTGGAGCGGAGATAAGTGGCTTATGGACATTGCCATGGGCCAACGCGGCATGTATATCTCGGTGAGCATCCAATAATGCAATCTCCCATCTTACACAGCTTGACGCTTCATGCTAATAACCGAAATATCACGCAGATGCTAAAGCACGCCGGAATGTTCGAACCTCAGCCGTCCATGATGCGCACGTTTAATAGCTCCGCCACTGTCGAGCTCCAATGGCGTGAATGGCTACACCGAGAATCCCAAAATAGGTACCTTACTTACGCCACCGCATCCGGTATTTCAACCAATAGTCTTATGCAGTACGCTGATCTCTTTCAATAGGCTCGTGTATAATTTTGTCATGGTGGACCAAGAACTTAGTTTGTTCCATGATACGGCGCCAATGTTGTCAACCAGCGAGCTCTGCACCCCCTTACCTTGTCCCGACTTACTATGGACGTCGGCCAACGCTGACCAATGGTACGCTGCTGCACAACGTATCTACGGCTACACTGCAAACGTCAATCCTCAGCTTCTTAGCACAGCCCCTCCGGTCAGCCCCTCACTCCATGATCTGTTCCAGGATCTACTGGATGATAAACTGTCAAGAAGGCTGGACACAAGAAGGCCGGACAGCAGAAGGCAGGATAGTCTGACGCCACATCAGTTGCGGCTTTTGCTACATCCCATCCAGTCCTGCCTATACCACATCACACAGATGCTGTCATGCTTCTCGGATGGCATGGGTACAATAAGTATAGGTAATAGGATTGGCATAAAATCATCGTTCGAATCCCGTCGCGACGAATTTCAGGTACTGCTCCAAAAGTGGTACGAGCTGACGATTACCTACTACAATGCGAACCCGACGTGTGCAATCAGCAAGACTAATCTAGTGCTCTTCCACTTAATCTCTCTCAACGCGATTACAAATTTCCTGGAAATAGAGAGGATGGCTCGGCGCGAAAAAGTCGACGGGTGTTATTGGGTGCAGTCCCCGCGCCCCAAGCCCTGCCACAGGCCCTGCATATCTCATCGCGAAGAGGCTATTTTTCATTGCGGTCAGGTATTCCGGCTGATACGGTCGATCCCGCGGGACCGGCGGCCCAGCTGGTGGAGCGCGGGGATCTACCGCGCGACGCTGATCCTCTGGACAGACACCATGTTGCGGCTCGACCCCAACTTCCAGAAACATGAAGGGTTGGGGCCCCCCGTTCCCATCGACCAAGTGACGCCCGAGGACCCCGCCGTTATCACCTACCTGTGGACCGGCGACGGCGTACCGGTACTAACACACCAACGCGACGGCACACACACCAACCTCGAGAAGCCGGGCGACGTACTTGAATACGCCGTCCAGACCCTCGATGATGGCGTTAGTTCCCGGTTTACCGACGGTATCAGGCGGAAACTCGTGATGCTGAACAGTCGCTGGCAAGCGGACGGCCGTACCGGTGCGGGTGTTACCGTTCAGGTGCCTACAACAAGCGTATGTGAACACGGCTAGGCTAGCTGTATCTGCTATCTTCTCTTCACAATATTTCTCTACGATATAGCGGTTTTTTTTTTTTCCTCTTCGAATTTCAATGTCTTACATGCAAGTTACACAAAACAAGACAAGACAAGACAAGACAAGACAACAGAGGCAAAGACGGTAAGACGGGATAGGTGGGAAAACATGGAATCAGATCAGAATAAAGGGGCATAGCAGAAACTTGGCCAGCGCTGGCACGTATACCCACGAGGAAAGAAAAGAAAAGGTGTCGATCACGAAAAACGACGCCGTAATCGCTGACTAGCGATTACGCCTTATACATTGTGCACCAAAAGGGAGGTATCACGAGGTGGAACCAAACAACATGGAAACAACTTCGTTGTTCCGCGAGGAATTCTAACATGTCTGGCGAGCCCACGGCTCGTATATACATACATGTTCCTTGTTCTAGATGCCTCATCTAAAATCCTGACAGGAAGGATAGGAGTACCGGGCGTGTAGTCGCAATCGAAACTGGGGTGGGGGAAGGCGGACTAAGAAGATGACGATCATGATACTTACCGGCGCCTCGCGTCGGGGCAATGACATTAGAGTAAAGGGGGGGAAGAAAGGGGCATTCCGGGCGTTTGAAAAGTGGGGATCGGATCTGTTGTTTGACTTGGGTAGCGAGCGGGCGGAAGTGGGACGATCAGTTCAGACGAGCGGAGAGATGTTGACGATTTTTCGCTTACGATTGTTGGGATGACGGCTCGGGATTAAGTGTCAGATACAGGGGGGGCAAAGGTGCTAGCCTGTTGTTGTGTATAGTGTATTCGCCCCCGGTCAACGGTCAACGGTCAACGGCAGGGCGTGGGTTTTTCGGCACATACTGTATGGGTAAGCGGTTTCTTGCTTGCTTGCTTGCCTGCTTGCTTTGCTTGGTTGTCTGCTTGTATGAACTTGAAATAGACAGCGGGTCATTTTTTGTTGCTTCGCCTCCTTTCTCGACACCATATTGTCTTGCTTCTTATTGCTGATGATGAGAACGTTAACTTATTGCGTATGCGTGCATGCGAGCCAAGCATGTCTGTCATTCACGGTCAGCCTAAAGAATGCGGGAATCTTTCCTATGCTTTACTTCATTTCAGTATTATAGGGATACCTGTGTTACATCAATTGGTATTTACATGTATTTAGCATTACTGTTTACTTGTGTAATAAATACACATCTAATAAATCTTCATTTCTATCTTCGGGCCTCCCCCTTTTTTTCCTCTTTTTCTTTCTCGTTTCGTGCCATTGTTGTTGTTATTGTTCTTCCGCACATCTTAGGTACCTTAAATCAAGGAGCCCCTCGTATGTATGAGGTATACGAGGTCTAGTATAACCTCGATAAACCCGGGAACGGGGTATGGTATTATTAAGCTACCCAGACGCTGCTACACCTTGGACCTTGGTGAGAAAAGGTCGATCTTGAACTTATCGACGCGAACGCGAACACGGCGTCAGCCTTCCATCGATCATTAATCAATCTTACTTCCACGGCGCACTGCGGGCATGCAGCATAGCATCACTGTCTTGTTCCTGGCCTATCTATGCTTTGCCTTGGTTCGTATGTGGGAGTCTTTCTCCAGTATCTCCGCGATTCCCCGCCCCCTAATCTCCCCTCCTCCCCCCTCATCCCCCATACTTGTGTGTGCATGTATGTATCTATCAATCTATCTAGGTAGGTATCTATCTCTCAATCTATCTGCCATAGCTAATCTCCCGTCAAATTCTCGTTCTCTGCGTGGCGCCGGCGAGATACTAGGGCCAGGGCAAGGACATCTTGGCCTAAAATTGCGCCGAAGCTAGGGACGAGCTGTGATTATAGCGGACGCCACGACACGCCTTTCCGAAGCGCGCTGCGCGTATGATTCGAGAAGGGGGACACGGCAGCTGCGCGTTAATCAACGGCGGGCCAAGCCACAATTGCCCGTCTAGGGTGTTGGTGCGCCCACGCCCACGCCCACCGCCCACCGCCCACATATTCCGTATATATCTCGTATTGTAGGCGCGTACCCGTTCTCGTGCCTAGACAGATATATTAACCAACCCCTAAGTTAGTTGCTTGGCTAGTGTGTGTCTTGGTATGTATGTATGTGTGTGGGTGGATGGATTGGAAATGATACGGCTCGGAATCGAACCGGACGGCTGACACCCCATTTCGCCCACGGTAGCCTCCCGGGTCGCCGGCACGACCGACGATGCTAGCGCTGCTGGTTACCGTTTGTAGCGTGGGTCGTGGGTATACATGTTGTAGATGTGGTATACGTACCTAGACATATATACATACAGGTTAAATATGCACATGTGGTCAGCATCTACCCAACCCATCGAACCATCTTTCTTAATATTCGTTCGTAGCCTTGTTATCTCCGCCGTTAGTCTTTCTTCGTTATTGCCCGTATGGTTGAAAGGTGAGCTGACCTCAGCCCCCTTATTCGGAAAACATGTCGCAGGGACTCTTCCCCGCTGTGCTTAGACCTTCCGTGGCGTCCCTTGTGTGCGTGTCAGATTATCACTAATAATTAGCGTATACCCTATCGCGTCTGATGAAATAACTTATCTCGATGCCGGTAGTTGGTTCCGATATCTTAAGGTTACATCCGTGACGGGTTACATTTCTTAGGTAAATAACCAATACGCAGCCAAGTCTTGTTACAGATCCGTAACAGCTCAGAAGGGTTTAGCCCAACCAACCCCTCTCAGCCAGGTCGAGGACATCGGTTACATTTACATACAATGTGCCCCTCGATGCACTCGCTACCTCAATAAGAGAGTTAAGAGGCTTGCTATTGTTGGAGTCACGTATGAATATTTGGCTTATTAACTCCTAATTAAGTTATATTATAAGTTTCGAATATTCTGGCCCTCGTTCTTTGTTCGGGGTAATAAGCATGTAAGCAAAAGCATCTTAGACCCCTGGTATGCTGGAGTTCGGATTAGAATATCTTCCTAGTGCTTAGATCAGTCGGGGAGAAGGCGAATACTACTCTGATATGAACAGTACTGTGTACAACACTTAAATTAACCCCCACGAGCTGTAAGATGTCATATATGAATGTAGCACGATAGATATCATGCAAAATGATAGAGGGGGGGGTTTCTTCGATATTTATCGTGAAGTCTACCTCCCCTGCTATATTACTAATGGTCAACAGCGTCAGGCATACCTTTTCTCGTGAATGACGATAGATTACCTTAAACCATCCTTTTGAAACGTGAAAATGGCAACCTTCATAAGAGTTAATGCCAGTTCGATACGTGATATGGGTTCCATGCGTATAATACATATTATAAGTGGTTATAATATAATTAACATACATATATCGTTATAAGTGGTAATTGTGAATATAACCGTGTATTATTAATAAATTAATAAGCATTACGTAATTTAACTTTAATTTTATTTAAAAACTTTAACTTTGTTTAAAAAAAATATTATATCCGGGCTACCCTCCGCATTAAAAGTTGGGTTCGACCAATCAATCCCTTCCTTTTCGCAGGCTTAAACACATGCGTTTATACAAGTTTAATACTCTCATACACACTCAAATAACTTCACAACAATAGCAATTTAAACGATACCATTGGGATCATTCAATAGCCCTAACTGATGCGAAACTAATGGTACCATTTGCATGCTTATGCGATAGGTATTGAGTATTATATTGCTAATGCTTTCGGAGTCTAGTTGAGAAGACTTCATCGAGGGTGCTGGTGTAGGGTGTCACGTGCATGCTTTCCTCTCCAGACAATCGCTATTTCATTCTACTATACCACAACAACGCAAAGGCCGATTCAAGTGCAACCTGCACCATTGTTTTCGCATCAATTGGAGCTATTGAACGATACCAATTGTAAGGCTTAGACTGCTGTTTCTGTAAAGTTATTTGAGTGTATGTATATATAGCAATGAAAGATTGAATTGATAAGATCCCTTGATTTGATTGGTTAAACCTAACTTTTGGTGGGAGGGTAGTCCGGTAATCAATGCTCTTATTATTAAATATATATCGTACCCATTTACTTTATAACAATTATTTACTTAAAAGTTAAAACCTTTAATGTATATAGTTACTCGATCCCTGTCTCCCATCATCTAGCGTATAAAAAAACAGGGACAAGGGTTATAAAAGGGTAGCAATTCGGATTCGGATCTTTACCTAATGAGTATTGGTTACCAAGGCAAAAGTCCAATGCGGCTATGAGCTTAAACCGATCTCAATTCATCATCATCGTGAGTTTTCCAAGGAGAGGACTAAAGGATGACCGTGGTGGTGGCCGACGACCACGGATAGTAATGGCTAATATGCTATTCCTTTCCACCAATCATACAGAAGTTCTTTGCATAGTCCTACTTCTGTGCCTAGCAGGATATGTTGTTTTATTGTTAGAATTGTTTGCTGCCTTAACTACCTACCAATAGTCACAACTCGTCCTCTCTCTCTCTCTCTCTCGGCCCCCTAAAAGGAATATCGCTAGCCACGTGGTTCCGTTAAGAGACGATTCGGAATTCTTAAAAGTACGGGGGAATGATTATGCGATCGCATCGGCCGGGCTTAACTCTTTCTCGATCACGAACTTCCCCTCTTCCACCATCTTCCGTTGAGGCTTCACACCGTTTGTGGCGTTTTGAGTCTAGATCATCCAATAACAAAGGAGCATTAAGCTAACCCTCTCATTCGGCGGTAAGTTTGCATGATGATAACTGGAATAAGCTTGGTGGAAGTGCACACCTGTAAGGTCATATTCATCACAACTCAAGTTGAGGATTATTCTATCAGCTAGAAATTGAAACCTTTTCGCATCGCGTATTAGCTTGACGATCGTTCCTCCTCCATACTCACCTTCAACGATACCTGTTTTCGGCTCGCCAAGCGCCTTGTTAGAACGTTGCGCTTAGTCGGATGTGCCCTCGCTTTTAACTACCTAAAGTTACTAACAAGACTAACAAGGCAACTCCTCCGGAATCATTATTTCTCATTCTGGATCATCTCATCTAGATCCCTTGACCTTACCACTTACCACTCACCATTCGGGTTCGGGTGTCTTGAATATAAACAAAGTTATTCCAACGAGGGCATTTGATGTCTCGCTTCTCGCTTCTTGCCAATACTACTATGCCCGGAAGTCCGATGGGGGTATAACAACTTCGGACAAGTCTCAGCTACCTACCTACCTGTAGCCGCATAAGCCAAGTAAGGACGACCTGCCGGCTGAGCTTCTATGTAGTAGACGGAGGTTATCAACACGATAATCTTCACCCAGTTGAGACCTCATCAGCAGGCGTTAATTACTTCCCTACGATGCAGTCATCCCTTTAATATATTTCGATATGCGTTAGCCGGGCTTACTTCACCTAATGAGGCCTGATCGACCTTCGTGTCGCGAAGTTGAAACGGTCACTTAGTCAGGCCCGAGAACATCTCCGTATCCTGCCTTTAGAATCTTCGTAGAGGTCCGTAATGTGTGAAAGACGTCTTGGAGAGTCAAGAGGGAGGCGTAATGTCACATGACGCAGCACGAGGGGTAATATCTTAGATATAGGTTAGACATGTCCATATTTCACATTATAAAGGTTAGGTGTAGGTATGTTGCTATATCGAAGAATTCGTCATTGATCAACCTCTCCCACTCTCCCTCGCGCTTCGCGAGATGCGAATATACCGAGGTTACTAATATACTCCAATATACAATAAGAGCATAGTAGTATACAGTATAAATGCTCACTAGAGCGTTGGTAGTAGGTATTCCCCTGTTAATATCCGGGGTATTTCCCCATTTCCCCTATAAAGCACATAGTAGAATCATACCCATTGTAAGTTGAATATCCGGGTCTCTTCAACCTCTAGTAAGACCTCCTATCTTTTACCGCCTCCCTAGATTCCAAAGAGCGTCCCTGTGTCTGTCCGTCTGTCCGCCCCGTTAACTCCGCCTCCGTCCGCCACGACCTTGTCCGTCGTCGTACAGATCCAGCTGCTTCCCCCCGGATAGACGTAGCACAATAAGCGTTTCGGAGCTCCTTGGGGCTCAATCTGCTATAAGATAACGCGAATAACAGTACCTGAAACTAAAAGCTCACACGTCATCACCCCCTCCTCTCATATCATCCCATTTACTACCCATCGTTTCTTCATCTCTGATTAGCTTCCGAAAGAGTCTCCCCATTTTCTCTCATTTATATACTTTAGAGTCATTAGTCATTATAAAGGCCTTGCTTGCATAATTCAATTACTTTCGTCATCATGTCTGCCGGTCCAATGAGTAACCAGGTTAAACCCCTGGCCGGCAAAGTTGCCCTCATCACCGGCTCCGGACGCGGCATTGGCAGAGGCATTGCCCTGGAGTTGGGTCTGCGCGGCGCTTCTATAGTCGTCAACTACGGACGTAGCTCGAGCTCCGCCGAGTCCGTCGTCAAGGAGCTTGCTGAGCTGGGCTCCAAGGCCGTCGCAATCCAAGCCGACATCTCGAAGCCGGCGGAGGTAGTCGCGCTGTTTGAGAAAGCCGTCGCGCACTTCGGCGGTATTGACTACGTCGTCTCGAACTCGGGCATGGAGGTATGGTCCGAGGAGACGGACGTGACACCGGAGCTCTTCGATCAAGTGTTCAACCTGAACACGCGGGGGCAGTTCTTCGTCGCGCAGCAGGGGCTGAAGCATGCGCGCGAGGGCGGGCGCATCGTGCTTACGTCCTCGATCGCTGCGCAGATGGCCGGCGTGCCCAACCATGCTTTGTACGCTGGTTCTAAGGCTGCCGTTGAGGGTTTCACGCGCGCCTTCGCTGTCGACTGCGGTAAGAAGCGCATCACTTGTAACGCCATCGCGCCCGGTGGCATCCAGACCGACATGTTCGACGAGAACAGCTGGCACTATGTACCCGGTGGCTTCCAGGGCATGCCCGTCGACAAGATCAAGGAGGGTCTCGCTAGTATGTGTCCACTAGGACGAGTTGGTGTCCCTGCCGACATCGGGAAGGTGGTCTACTGCCTCGTGAGCGACGAGGGCGAATGGATCAATGGTGAGTTAGCTGCAATTTCTTTTCTCTTTCTTTTTTCTTTTGATCCTTCCGCCACCATGCTGACCGTTTGTAGGCCAAGTCATCCGTGCTTCGGGCGGTGGCACTTAGATAATGCAATTATCCCCTTAGTCTCCACTACGACGCTTGAAAGCTGACCGCGCGCCATCTGGGCGGGAATAAGTGATCCTACAAGTCGAATGGGAAATTTCAGTAAATAGAAAGCATTGAAAAGACGGAATTCAAACTGGTAGCATACATCTCACATGGAGGGGATATTACTGGGTATGACGAATCTGGGAGGAATATTAGACCATTATACTATTATACTACTATTCTCACCTTCACAGCTGCGCTGTTCATGTTTACGCATGTTCCTATAAAGTACCTATGTGACTGAAGTTGCGTCCAATAGCATGACACATGCTTACGAAGATATCACGGCGAGATGAGCCATAATGTTGCTCAAATTTTGCCGAAAACAATATTTGTAGCTCAAACGAACGATGAGATATGCAGGTTGAATCCGGAGGATGGTAACACAGTCCATATGCGTGCTCTATGAGTTTTAAAATATTGTAGTTATACTTACCCAGGCATTTAATACTAGTCACGGGTTTCGTCAGTATCTACCTTGATGTTTGTACGTATCGGTTACGCTAGACATCCGGTTCGAGTTTTATACGTTATCTATACGAGAAAGGCGGTGGGGCAATAGAAGACATTTTACCGTCAATGCCAACTTCCTAGATTATTGTCCCCGCGTTAGAAGACAGACCCGCGATCTAGTTCACAAGCGAGAAAAGCAAACACCGAATGAGGATTCAAACGCAATGTGGTTGACCTACTAGCTAACATGCCAAGGAGAAATGTGCCGTTTCGCGTTTGTTCCATTTGAGCTTTCATAAAAATTATCCCCAATCCCTGAGGCTAGATGGTTAAGATGACGGTTAAGTGATGAAAAGGTGGGTTATAGCGAAATGAAGCTATCCACACGAAAAATGAGTGAGTTTTCTATAAGTTTGCTTCTTGTTGCCTTGGGTACCTTAGGTAGTTTATTCCATATATTTCCGGAGGACCATCCGAGCGAATGAGGCTGAAGTGAGGTGAGATGGCTGACGTGAATGTAAGACTGAAGAGCCGGTTTCTGCGTAAGTTAGTCCTGGTAACTTAACGTGTGTAAGCGAAAATGATACATCTCATGAGGTAAGACGGTTGTTGGTGCGCGCAATGCATGTCTTATCATAACGTAACGATTCTGCCTTCGCATCGACTTACTATGTGTGACCTAGACAATGCCATTTCTTAGATGACTTCATATCAGATCAAGCAGCGTCTTTATCCCGTTATTGTAGAATAGAGAGTGGCAACTGTGACTCGGTAAGTAAGCGGCATAGAATGTGGCTAGTGATGGTGTACTGGCTGAAACTACGGGGATGGTTGCACGCAAGATTGGTAGGTATGAGTACGAGGTAAGGCGGAAGAGGGACTCATGACGCCAGCGCCGTGCGGAAATAATGGCATAAACATGTAAAAAAGAGGCGGAAGAAGAAGGGAATGAAGGAAGGATACCGCGTGTCCCCTGTGGGCTGGACAGTAGGTACAGAGGATTCGGTGCTCGAATTATTGATTCCTCATAACCATCTGGACCCCTGCCCGGATCTTAGAAGGATCGTAGGGCGTACAGACACTGCTAGAGGTAAGTCCGACTCTTCCTGGTGTAGTTAACTCCGATCCAATTGCGACATTAATCTCTAGAAGGAAAACTGACAATAATTTAAGTCGAAGGTTTCTTTGCAGACATTTCGCTTACCACGTAAAGAGCGAATCAGGACAAATTTTGCGATATAGTTATGATACGTAATGTATCTTATTGACTTGGTGTGCCACGGGTCGCTTTATACGCGGCCCGTAAGATGACACGAATACACAAGTCGTTGCGGGTTTCCTATTAAGGCTTGTCTGGGATCTCGATTAATAACGAGCTCACTATCCTGCCTTAGTAAGGTGTTCTCAACACCACTGATCCCCGGATCAATCGCATACTGTCCTAAGACAAAGGCTTCAGTATCATAAAGCCAGGGACTAGTCCAAGCCTGTAATTCCGCCCATAACGTCAAATTTTTGTTCGAACAGAGCTGACTAGATAAGCCTAGGCATGCGTTATTTTCGTTAAACGCGTTGTCGAATTAGGTACCTAGATAGGCTTATACAAAAGTCTATGTCTTTTGATAAGTGGTTTACGGATCAATAATCCAAAAATAAAACATTACCTAAACGCCCCATCGACGGATCCTAGCTAACGAAGCAAATGGGACGATTTTAGGTTGTTGCATGGGAGCTGGAAGCTGGAAGCTAAGAGTCGGACGCCATGAGCCGTCTAGAACAAAGCTACCTAGACGTCCTGCCCCTGCAACGAATAAGCTGGGACCCGGCAATCAACCTCTGATGGGGTTGGGGATGACCACCCTATACCTGTGCCAGATAATTGTCCGAGTACATTTCTGACACTAGAACCATTTCTCATAAGTGAAACATGCTTATACCGTTGGAGCGACGTTAGGATGGGTGATACTTACCTACCAACAGCGTGTACCGAGACCGATAAGACTGGACTTCAGTCATAGACTGATAGAGGAGGCGTTAGGAGGCTTGCAGAGAGAAGGGCTAGATTGTTATGGTGGTGTGAGAGACTATCCGATTCGATAGCATGCATGACAGCAAACAAATGTAAGAGAACATCGACCCGAGGTAGCTGGGCAGCCAAGCTAATTCTTCGTATGAGTGCTTAGTTCTCTCGAAACGAAGTTTAGAGTAGAGCAACTCGAAACTACGAGAAATCTATTTGCCAAGGATGAGATATTTCCTAGCAGACGGGGGCTGTGCAGTTGTATAGCTTCAATCGATAAATGAGCCGATAGGCTAAGAGAGGTGAGTTCATCCCATCTTAGAATTCGGGCTTCGAAGGTACCACAGTGGACAAGAGCAATTCATGCGTTACAAGGGAAAAAAAAAACCCCCCCATCTCGTGCTGCGTATCCCGCATAGTAGTATTTCAGGTTAGTATAAGCTTGTCAGATTTAGTACTGTAACGTTGGGATTTGGTTCGTTAGCCACGAGAAGATCCCAGAGATGTGGCAGATGAAGCGCTATTGGTCCAGAGCTTCCCACCTTGTCGAAACGTGGTATACCTGACCGGTGTGAGATTGACGCATGGAACTAGGGTCGCATTGCAGATATCAGCCGGCGAACCGATTGAAGTGGCCTAGAAGCTGCCCAAAAATCAAAGCTGTTGTCTGTGGGGGTATCACGACAAGAGGTCGGGCGCTCTACGGGCTCGGCCCGTTTCACGTCATTCGTCATTAGTTCGGGAGTGGTAGTCTAGGTATGTAAGAGTGCAGGAAACTAGTCATATTTAGAGGAGGATCGAGGGCATTCCTCAAGCGTCATTTGTAGACCATTCGTAGGTCTAATTAGACCATGTAATAGCCTTTCATTTCTCGCTTAAGGTGACTCGCTCTGCATGCGCAGTATTTTCGTTTCCCAAGCTTACTGGCTATCTCACATGAACCTCGTTTGTGAGACCCGCGCTAGATATCCACCATAGAAAGTAGTGTACGAAATGAGAGCGGTGTACGTACGGATGGAATGATTCCAAAGACGCCCAACGGTGGCATTGATTCGTAAATGGCGAAGAAACACATTTCCACCTATAGTATGTGATATACTTCTATCGGCTTTCTTGGACTAGGTAGCCATGTGCCATAATTCGAGGCTGTGAGGATCTGGCGATCCTTCATGATTGGATCTTCAACTCCCATACGGTCGGGTTAGACTATGACGTGGTCCATGATCCTATAAATGTGGATGTATGTACGTAGGAACTAGTGAGAAATTTCAGCTAGCTTATGTGGCTCAGAGATCTCGTATCTGATTTAATATGTAGAATGTGGAATATGGAATGTGGAATGTTGTAGATGGAAGTTTTCGTGGTGAGTAAAATGAAACTGGGCAACTTACCCAAGATCTAGTTACATGGTACATGATTAGGTAGCCTTACCTAATACAAAACCAGCTAGACTGCCCAACTTTAAGATAAAGTTTGAAAGGGTTACAGCGGGGTAGGGACCGCTTAGTACGATCGTACAAGGGTTTAATCTTATTGAAGTTACGCTAGCACCTAAGGTTAGGCATAATACGTTTATGTGCATTTAAACGGCGTAATATGCTAGTTTTTATGTATAATGTCCATATGTACCTAAGCACATGCAGTTCGTAAATTAATAAGCTTATTACTCATACATCTCAGTTTTCTTTTATAGAACAAAAGCAAAAGTACGCTGATATATGATTTAATTTCTTAAACATGTTCGAACTCAATTCCGTTAGTTAAAATAATGTTTCACTTATAGTTTAAATGAGCCCCAATATTAGCTTAGCTAATCCAATAACTCTTGACTACCCACGCACATGTAAGTCACAAGCACAAAGATTCCTCAACGCATGTGGCTAAATTATATCGACAGCTAGGTATGTATTCCCGCCAGTCAGTTTAAAAGTGTTCCGAATCTTACGCAATACAGGTTATCGTGATGTTCGTGATGTTTGCTATGACCATATTGTGACTATTATCTATCTCGGTTTACAAATCCTGAAATCAGATAATCTTGTAGCATACGTGGGCGGCTAGCTACCTACCTTTCAGTCAAATGCGCCTTAAATGCAACTTTGTCAAGCCAAGCAGCAGTGGCTAGGATCTAGTTTAAATGATCGACCACGATGTTTCCTTCTTGACATAAAGTGCGGAGGCTGGAAGAAAATAAACGGCGCCCTAAGGCTGCACTATGTCACAACAGGATAGAGATTTTCGCAAGCTGAGATAGCGCGCCAAAGTGGCTTGACGCCTTGAGTTAGGGTATACGCTATGTCCTCAGGTGGGAGGGAGACACATGTACATATTCCACTTATATTGACAAATCAAGACTTTGAAAAGACTCAAAATATACCACTTTCGGAATGGTACAAAAGACTCGACCAATTAGACACTAATGGATGATGTACCGTGTCTCCCTCGCGCTTAAGGACACTCTGTACTACTCTTTGTTCTTTGTTTAGCATTATATCATGTATGGAATCATTCTAAGAATAGGTAGATAACTAAGCATAACCACCTATGTACATACATAGATAGTAATAAGCGGAACAATGGGGAGCGCAGATCTTCGTTTCCACTTATACACATTACATCTTGTTTACAGGAGTTAGATGTCATTGTGTTGGCAACTCGGCTCCAGAATAACTACCAAAGGCAGAATAACGCGAGCCAATGGCAAAAAAATGGAGTTTTGCCATCATAGGTAGTCCGAAAGCATGGGGATCACTTCGCGGATCACTGCTCAATAAAACCCCCACACTTCGGAAGGTTACATCACATCGTTTGATGAAATATATCTAATAAGACCTATATCTCGTTCTTCATATAGATAACTATTCACCAGTAACACAACTTTTTGGGGTTTCTGTGTTACGTTTTTGCTGGATTTGTATAAGGTGTGTTTTTTATATCAACTGATTTGGCTATAAATCTAAATACCTATATATGTACCTACCTACCTAGGTAGGCAGGCAGGTATACAGTTATAGTTGAGCCCGTTGAAATTGCCAACCAGTTGGATGCAATCCTGCTACAAGAGAGGGCCCTGTTTAGTTCTAAGACTTTATTTAGGTAGTGATCTACACCCCGCGTTTAGATCCGCCGCGGTAAGATCCCTTTTGGACGTCAGAGAGCATTCGTGTGTTGAAAGCGATGGCCGTGAGGAGGGTGTGGAAGATAACTGATGCTACCCGGGTGACATAGAATAAGGTGACAATCGGCGGCAACCCGGATCACGAGACTCTAGCAAACAATTACCTTCGACTCCGTTGTGGGGAACGATAACTTGAAGGTTTTATATCCCGGCGCTTTCTGCATGTCTTGTCATTGATCCCTGAAATTTTAAACAACTTACAAATCACGGTTGAAAATGATGCAAGTCTTAGTTATCCGGACTAACAAAACGACTGCCCTAATAGAGGCAAATGACCGGTTGCACTAGGTAGACAACAGCGGTGTGGAAATACTGAACTCAATTCTTGAACTGCAAATTCCAGTTTCTTTCTATCAAAATGTAGATCTTGAACGGAATATTTATTGTTGTCGTGCATCACAATGATACATGGTACATCTTTGAGGGGATCAAAGAAAAATAGTTTGATGCTCACCGTGACAACAAACTCCCCCTCCAGAATTCCACCCTCATCGTAGGTAACCGTCCTATCTTAACGCCGCCTACCTGTCCAAAAAAAAAAACCACCATCCAAATGCTACATAGTATTTCGAGGTGATACCATAACTTTTCCTATCAATCATCCAAGATCCCATATGTGCCATATACTCCTTGTGAGAAAATAACGGACGATCCCGACCCGGACAATACCCGCCTCAAAGCGCCATTCCCCGTCTTCATATACTGAATTTGGCAGTACTGCCGAGTGAATAGTAAAGTAAAAATGCAATAGATGACAAGAGAATCGAGGACGTCATTATAATTAGCTGATCTTGAAACCTTTATCTCACTACATGTGTCGTCTTGGCTTCTTCTGCGTTACATCGTAATATCGTTTGATAACATGCGCTCTGATGCCGCGTGTGCGCTAGTGGTAATGGTGCTAGAACGTATTTTAAGCCGAAAACGAATAGCGTTAGGCAATAAAAGGCATATCGCCCTTTCTATGACTGATAACTTCGAGTGTAGAGCCAAGGTTCTGGCCGAGATAACCGATCATAGCCTTGGTAACTTCGGGGATGTCGGAATAATCAGTACAGACCACGTCTCGGAATCTGGAATAGACTTCCTCCAGTTTACGGAGCTCCCTAGCTAGTATTTCAAGCTCGAGCCACTTTCCATCCTCGCCATTGAGCTGATACACGCCAAAGCTGACTCCCACATTATTTCCCAAGTTGTTGTGGGTCATACCCATGCTGCCAGCATCGAAATACGAGTTGGAAGCAGTCTTATAAAACGATGTGATTTTACTAATGACGGTGATAAGCAACATGGTAGCGGTGTGTGTACCGGATCGGCTCATGCATTTGTTGCAAGATAGCATAGCCGCGCATCCTTCGACAGCTCTTCGATTGAGAGACAGGATGAAGTCAAAGGGGGGCACGGCCGGAGCAGAAGCGTTATGCAATGCTTGAAGCGATTGTAGGCAGGCTGTAAAGCAGGTGCAGGAACCACCATTCATGCTGGACGACGGTGATCTATGACGTGGACCGACTGGTCTCATCGTGGGTGTTGTTGTTGGACTGGGGAAATAATTAGAAGACATGCTCGTCGGAGTCTGCACCTGGTTGTATGAGATCATATCTTGTGTGACTGGATCGGTCCACGCTATCGGTGTTGACATAGATAAATCGAATGACTGAGATCGCATCTGAGTACCGGCCATAGGGCCAGTCGTGACGGGAATATCGCTGAAAGTGGCACACGAAAGATCTGTTGGTGGAGTCCAAGGCATTGTAGATGAATACATTTCAGGCGGAGCTGACATCGGGTCCTGCTCACCCATGCTTCTCTCTTCGACCCCGAGCAAAGAAAGACCCGCCGGTATTGAAGGATTTCGACTCATGTTACCATCAACACTGGTAGGCGGTGTGGTCCATCCTGGCTCGAAACTGAAAATGTGTTCAGATGGAGTTTGATGTGCTGTAGAATATGACATATTTTTGTCTTCCATTAGACCGTGATGCATTTGCTGCATGTCCTGTGCGTTATTCGCATGAGCGCCTCCGCTATGCTCAGACTTGGGCTTGCCCGCCCGGCTCGAAGGCGAGTACCGACACTCTATACCACAGGCGAGGCAACGGGAACATATGGGCCGAGCCTTGGAGCACTTGACCTTTGCCAAAAAACATCCATCGCATGAGGCTCGGAGCCGAGGTTGGCGAGCTTTGGTGGAGGCCATCGCGGTGACGATATGTATCGATGTCGGAATAAGCGGGTAGTTTCCTAGCCAGGAATTTGGTTTTGAGGTGGAACGAGTGTGACGGAATTTGGAAACAACACGAGGATAGGTGCAATAAGGGTAGTATTATAAAATGGAGGTATGTACGATAGCTCTCATATGTGGTAGCACAGAGCTTACAATGGTACGAGTTGGAGACCGAGCTTAGAAGTAGGGAACTGAACCGGTTCGATACTGCTGAGGAGATACGATGTATATTAAGCCTAGTACCAGACGAGCGGAAAGGTAAAAGCAACGGGAATATCAGCCTGAGTGGTCTAGAAGGGCGTCTATGAAAGATATATAAGATATATGGGGAGACATAAGACAGATGAGAGGGAGTCTGCTTAGAGCGTACAGGGTCCCGATTAAAAAGGCTCAGGGGAGTGACTAAAACCTGATTTGGTATTAGGGAAAGGTAGTAAGAGATAGACCCACATGGGATACGTAGGCTGTCAGAACCGGTTGGTGTCAGAGGTCCAATGGAGATAGGCGACGCTTGTGGCCATGGGGATGGCTATGGTTCAAGAAGGAGCCTGACTTACAGGGTCGTTCAAGTGCAGCGAAATGCTGCCAGTGTAGATGGAAATGAAAATACGGACTAACGAGTGACACGGTCTGAGCAGAGTCATAGAGCTCTTACACGTATGAACAGGTAGATAAAGTAGGGTGGCTGCCAGCTGGTAGAGTAGAGGCAGACAGGTACTATCTTATTGCTAGTAATGCTGAGAAGCAATCCATAAAGTATAATGTAATTCATAGTGCTTCTGTGATATCTTGTTATGGAGATGAATGTACCCCCCAGAGATCGTCGGATCGCACAACCAACTACCTAGATTATTGTTAAAGATCCATTAGGCAGATTCTGCTCTGAAGAAGATGAACAATGTCAATAGCTTGGGGGGAGCATGATCGTTGATTGGTCCCGATGTAATGGCTGAACTCGGCTCGCAGTCGACACGCATTGTGTAACGGCGTCAACCCCACGATTGTACCTTGGTAGATTTATGATAAGGATGCCATGAAGATTTACCTAGCTAGCAGGTGAATTTAGCGAGAAGCACGCCAAGTATGTGTCTTAACACGCAGCTTGACGTAGGGTACTGTGCCAGCATCACGGCGGGGCGGCCGTGGGAAGAAACGCTCACAGCGGCGGCAGTGACAGTACTGTAATAAGAAAGCCGCAGCGCTGTACACACGTTAGTTACCTGCAGATGGTCGATACAACACCCGAGGATGGGTGCCATGGACAGGGTATCGACGATAAATGCTTGGCTGGCTGGATGGCTAAGTGAGGCTATAGGTAGAGCTGTCCGACCCGGAACGAGATAAAGTCCAAGTAGAGGGGGGAGAGACTTATGCAGGTGTATTTCGGTGTACCATGAGTTTGTATGGTCCAATGTAAAGGTCCAATGTAAAGATGTCAACATTGAACAAACGGGTCCCTGAGCTATCTTGCAGTAATGGGGGGGAGATGAGGCTCGGGCCCGAAGGAAACAGTCTCACAGCAGATAAAAAAGAAGTAGGAATCCGATACTGGCAATTCAAACTCGGAGGATGCAGAGTCCCGATTTAAAAGTAAGAAAGTAATTGCTTAATAGCTCCAAATTAGGGTTGACTACTTCGTGTATAGCATCACAGACGCGACTGATTGACTTTGGTTGTTGTTTGCGTTTAGTTTAATTTTTTGGTTCATCGGAATTCTTGAGAAGAACTTTACATGTGCTTACATAACTAACTGAAATAATATGAGAAGAGGGGTAAAGGGGATAGAGGGATAGAGGGGCTTAAGTTTCGTCTGAGTAATGGAATACATAAAACAGGTAGGTAGCATATTTCTTATTCGGAAGGCGTAGTCGGATGAAATTCAAATGTAATGGACTTATGGTTATACACATTCATAATGTAGGCAGGTACTAGAGGTATGTACCTACCTAGGTACCTAAGTACTTAAATTTATGTAATCCTTAGGTGCAGTGTCTGAGTGTCTAATGACTGGTCCGTGCTTTAAAACCGTTAACCTCGAAGCTGCCAGGCTGCCAAGATGAGAAATCATTGGAAAGCGATTCACGATCCAACCTCTTTTCTTTGTCAACTCCAACTCCATAATTTCTTGGCAAAGCCTCACCGCACTCCATCCCACGTATTCATTTCATATTCTCATAATAGCATCCATACATCGCTAACTATATCTATCTGTGTATCCTTCGTCGTGTCTACTTTATACTTCATGCCTAATCATCCGCCTCTTCCGGTACGATTCCCCTTATTAACTTCGATGGATCGCGTATGCGTTTCGAGTTGCGTGGCAACTCATTATTCAGCCTCAGCCCTACCAATCCTTCAGTGCTACTCAGTAACACACTGAGAAGTCATCGATCCTCAGTCCTAATGACGAAAGCTCTAGCTCTATAGGACTCACTTACCTCTCTACCACCTATACCTAGTCTAAATAGTCTAACCTACTTAGTAGCATCAGAGTAGCATCAGCAGCCACCGGAGAATCGGTGTCATTCATTCTCCGGATTTACCATCGCAACTCACTAGGAAGTATCAAATTGTGTGCCATACTAAGCGACTATGGCGTTTTCAAGCTTATGATTGGCTTTGTTATCTACCTCTCCCACGAGTCGTTCTACAACGATTCACAAAATCTCTACATGCTTTTACAAGTTACAAGTTCCACCCCGCTGATAAGAGTTTCATCATTGCTAGAGTAGTCCCATCTGGTATGAGGGCAGGAGGGGTGCTCCTCGTTTCCTTGAGCTTCTCGGACCTCCGTCACGCATCAGACGACCCGATCAAGTTCACAATTATCTCTAGCGAATTGCCTACGAAGAAGCGGCCGAGGTAGGGTGCTTCCGCCATCTTCTCGGGGTGTGGTTAATCGGATAGATTTGCCTTGAGTAACAAATCTGGGTAGCTTTCGTCCGTGCTTTGAAACCCCTGGGTTGCCTATCCGGTTCTCTAACCTTTATCTCATTGGGTTCCATGCCCCGGCCAGCTAGAGCAGGTTTACGAATATACTGTTACTTGGCGGCCATGGAAAAGCTTTTTTTTTTTTTTTTTTTTGTCTTTTCTCTTTCTTCATCGGAGTCGTAACCGAGTGGATTTACTTTACGTCCGGCCAATTGGCTTGATCCAGCGATCTGAATTGATTTAGATTGCGCCTCCAGGGTCTACGCTAGACGCGATGCGCGGAGAGAGCCACTAATAAATCATTAGGGCTTTACCTACTGAGACAATCCAGTGGCTGATTTAGGTTGGTCCTATAGAGTCTTCCGAGATTCGGTCAGGTACATCCTAGCAGCCTAGGAAGCGGTTATAGTTGGGCTGCTTGTGGCTTGTCATTCAGCTACCTCTTGTCCAGTAATTTCCCGTCAGTCTGTTGTAGCTTGAGTAACAGCGGTTCCCGAAGCCACTTTATCCCTAGCTGCACCCCAACGCAATGCTTGGCCAGGAACGCGGCTTTTCAGCTACTCACTTGTTACGCCGATTCACTTTAACAATTTCGTCGATAAAGTTATCCCGTCGTCTTAATCGATACATCCCCGGAGGATTGCCTACAAGTTTTCAATAGGCAATTTAGATATCGGATTTCGTGAGGTTACATCAAACACCTCACTTAGCTATTCCCGAGATGCGAGATAGCTAAGGCCGAGCGACTCCTAAAGATGTAAAGATGTTCTACTTTTCACTTCGGAGAACCACTTTCGGACAAAAAAGCTACTATCGGAGTAAGCTGTTTTTGCTATAGATGAAATGCAGTCTTTGGATCTCTTTAGAACTGGTCCTGGTGATTCCACAGTGGCATTTAATTCGTACGCGGGCATATGGCACGTGGCAAATTCAATACCGCCCACGCCATCTAGAGTGGAAAGCATCTAACCTACATAAATGCTAATTCTAGCTTAGAGGTTGTTCATTTGTAGTACAACTAGATCGAGACGACATAGCAACTCAAAGCGGACTAGCGACGCACCCCGTCTCGACAATCTCGACAACTTTAGCGCGGCGCGGGATATCCTTGTCTAACCGTACCTGGAGCTTCCAACCGAATTTAGTTGCAACATCATACCGCTGTGTTGCCTTTACGCGTTGAAGAATACCTAGACGGCTTCAGCTAAGGAATTTCAAGATGTGGCTATGCTATCAACTAGGTCTTTATTTTTACGAATATCTTAATCATTTTTATAGCTATCAAATTCCTAGCGCCTGGTTACCTTTGACCTTTACGGCTGTCGTTATCCCATTCGCGGCTAAGTAAACCCTCTAACCTAGCAAGAGACTTTACCTAGTGTAGGACTTTGTTGACTATCTCAACTCTTCCTGATCCAGGCACATTAACGATATCAAGTTGAACTTACAGGTAATCATTTAAAACATTAGTAAAATTACCTGGGTCTACCAGGATCAAAAAGCTTTCTAACGTTGGTAAAGTCGAACTGATTACTATCTAACTTAGGTACCTAGGTGCATCATCCTTCATCATATGGGACTCAAACCCCACACGAGCTATCCAATATGAGATAGATGCTATATCAGCGCTAATGATATCACTCTCGATAAATATTCTGTATGTCTTCGACAAGTTCGGATAGGTAATGCTGCCGTGCATGCTTGGACAGCATGGCTGCTGCAGTGGACTATTTGAAGTCGTAATCTACTATTTAGTCGCATTGCATAAACTACACTTGAACATCAAAGCCACTAATGTTTAACCAACGGTTGGATGCTATGCCTTAGCAGTTCCAAGATCCTAGGTAGTATTGAATCGGGTCTCCCGAGATCGCCTTGGTAATTGGCAAGGTCCGGACCAGGGACCTATCCTTGAATCTAGATTTTTAGATCTCAAAACTAATCTACAAATCAAGCTTTTGCCTCCTATTCCGGGTGCCCCTGACGAGCTAAGAGGAGAGCCGTATTAAAGCGCAAATCCGAGAGGCGGTCTCGGATCCATTTACCCGCACGGTTCTAATCGCTTGACGGGGGTCAAAATCATCATAAGCTCTCATATCTCATAGGAGAGGGAAGACTAGTAATTCGACCAAGTTTTCAACCACCCATAGTCGGTAGAGCTATTCCTTGCCGACGCCGAGTTTTTCTAGCGGCATAACGGGTTTCGATCTCGGCTCGGCTACGTAGCCGGGTATGCCACTGCACGTGCGGATGGTACGAACGGAAGAAGATGCCGGGAGCTCGACGCTCCGGTGATGTTGGAGTCAAAAGGACAACTGTGTTGAACCTTGTCGTGCCCTGACTAACTAAACTAAGTTATCCCATGCCTCTGGAAATTACCCAAGTTTATTTCCAGGCTAATGCGCCGTCGTGGGATGATGAACGTCCATCCCAACCATCCACAACGTACCCTGGGGGCATGCTAGGCCGTATGTGGAATACCTATAAGAAAGTTAACTTCAGAAGGCCCCTTGTTTCTATAGGGCTCGTAAGTACCCTTTGGTCGCGCAGCATCCCAACCTCGGACGAATCTGCGAGACGAGCCAGTATATTTCTTCGCCTTGAAAGTACGAGATTTCGTGGTACCCCGTGTCGGCTCAGGTAAGACGTGCAATTAATTTTTGGTAGCATCACAGACGAGCACAACTTGCTCGATGCCCCCACGAGAACCAATCGTGCCCGCTAGGCCGGTTATGCCGTTGCATGTCAGCCTGTGAGATCAGAACCCGATATGCTTTCCATCCGGAGCTTCTTGTTTTGTTTGCTTTGCTTTGCTTTTCCCACCCCTTCTCCCCAAACTTTGCAAACTGTGTTTAGTTTAGAGTGATCGCTAGTAGGTAGTCTGTCACATCCCTTCGCGAACCATTAAATGACTAAGCGGATCTGCACCGGGGAAGAGGAATAGGTAGCGTACCTACATACATACATACCTAGGTACATACATACCTTGTATGTAGATAGGTATGACCAGCGGGGGAACGTAGGTACCGTATATCGCTCGATGCATGGATCGGTTAGGATAATCAGGGCGGACGCATAAGAGGCTCAACTATAGCATATATGCTTTTTGCCCTATTTCCTATCCTGGGCACTTTTAGGGATATCTCTCAGTCACTATGACAATACGATTATCTGGTCAGGCTGGGGTGATACTAAACAGGCAATTGAAGAATGCGACTAACGAGCTTGTCTTCCCCGTTTCGACGTCCTTGACGTCAGATTTTAGACAAAGGAAAGACACGGCAGAAGGGTTCCGGTTTCACGAGCTTCGTTGAAATGAGATAGAGTATCCAATAGTACTCCAAATTCTCCGACAGAGATTTCAAATGCCGAGGCCCTGAAAAGGGAAAAGACGAGATGCCCAATCTAAGCTGACTCTAAAACATGCCTACATGGCTACCTTACCTAGGAGGCAGGTAGGTAATTAACAATACGTGATGAACACACACCCCCATACTACCCTCCCTCCCCCCCAAAGAACATATTCACCCTTCAGACCATTTGCCTCGTCTCCCCCCTCTTGCCGTCGCTCGGCGGTATTCGTGTCACTAGCTCGCGAGCCTATTTACTGTCGTGACACGTGAATCTCCTCTATCGCCTTCATGGCAATAAGTAAAAACCTACGAGTGGCTGCTTGCTTGCTTGCTCGACATCCCACGCGGGGGGGCGGGACTAGTATTTACGAAGATGAAAAAAAAAAAAAAAATCCCCTACCTTAGGTTAGGAGGTATGTATGTGCTTGGCTCGATTATGCCCTGAAAGCGAGCAATGTACCCTCTGCAATGCATGCGCGAGCGGCATCGAAACGTGGTGTTTCTCCTCCGCGCATGGCGCCCGCTGCCGTGCTACCCCAGCGTCTTTCTCTCTGAGTTACGTCGGATCGCCTCGTTTCTGGGTGGGAGGAAGTGGGTTATTTACTTACTTGTTAGTAGGAGGAGGCGGCGACGATGCGGAGGACATAATGGAGACAGGCTGCCGTGCTACTGGAAGTCGAAGTTTTTATATTATTTTATTTTAAATCTTTTTGTTTTCTTTTTCGTTATCTCCACGACGAAGCAAGCAAGCGAGCAAGCAAACATGTTGAGCGGTTGTTGAAGAGCGCGAAGCGCGAATCGCGGCATAATCTTTTTTATTTCTCGCGTCATAGGGGGTCCCCCCTATTCGGCCCATTGTCCTGAGGTGCAGATGCTTGACGTACGTGGGCGAGCCGACTGGATTGTCACCTTGCCTCCTTCCACTCAACGTTGAGGATGGCGGGTGAAAAGATTTGGTCTATATCATAGAACAACGCTGGTTTTGGAGAATTGGCATATATAAGCGAACATATCAGTTACAGGTCATATCTACTACCTGCAGTCCTGACTTCCTCCTACTCCCCCCTTTTCTCTCTTTCTTTTTTTCCTCCTTGTAGTCAGTCAGTCGATCATGTAGTCAGGTTGCACACCCCCATACTGGCAGTCTGCCCTGCGTTACGGGTACCCGAAGGGGATCCAAGTCCAACATGGATTAGGGTCGACGCCGTGCATCCCATGACATGTCCCTCGTTGGGCTCGTCATTATGCGGCCGTCCGATATGCCGTGCGCTTTGTGTTATAGATACGTCTGCGACACGATAGGCTCTGCGATCATGGGACGAAGCGCCACGCCGTCGCAGTCGAGAGGGTTCTCTGATCGAGAAAAAACCGGGAATAATCGATTTGACCGGAGGCGAAGCGAGGCGAAGGGAGCGATGGGGAAGGAAACCGGGGATGATGGATAGGCATGGCTACCTAGGCTTCTAGAAGATGACGCCCCCCGACGCCGGGAATATCGAAGGCTCGGCGTGCAGCGATTTGCCGCACGCTTTGACATGATCCGGCTGTAAGGGAGAGAACGGTCGGACCACCTAGGGGGTTCGGAAAGACATCCGGTGGACGACATTTTACTGGCTGCGCATTTTGTGTGTGTGCTATCTTCTACTGGAGGTGATCGTGAAGGGTTCAGTGTCATTGGAATCGTGTAATGTTTCTCATGATGAGCCTCAATATACTAATTGAAGCGCAACTCTTACAAGGTCTTACAAGTATTGGCCGCAATCATGTCACAAACTGCAGTATAGACGGAAGCTTTTAATATTCACTGGTAGGGCGTGGGTAAGGTGAGAATCTCCTGCCCTGCAAGATTGGAAGAAGTCATGGACAAGGGAGGGTTGAAGCTTTGGTTACCGCATAACGTCGTCGCTAATGTGGTGATTGATGCTGAAGAGTTGACAAGATGAGAGAATGCGTCGAAAGTGAAACAAAGCACAATAGGTGAGACTTGTCTTATCCCAAAATCGAACGATGTTGATGTCAAGCAAGCGTCGAATGATACCAATGCAGTGAGACTGTTACAATTGAATTGAAGCACATTTCAATTTCAAAAAAATCAGTATGAAACCAGGTAACTGAGAATCAAAGAGTGTAAAGAATCTATATATAAAGCTTCTTTAATGCCAGTGCCAGAACTGGTGTGTCGAGATCCTCGTCTAAAGAGGGGGCTAATTGAATACATCGTGGTAGGCCAGTAGTAGTATGTATCAACGATTTCGCACCTGCGACAAAATTCTATGAATAGGTTCCCACATCATCTTCATTCCTCACACCCGCATATTCGCAGCGCCGACTCCCCCTAGTGATTCTGATCCGAATGAGCCGACGACATTATAAGCCCGAATTGTCGCAAGCCCGTACCTACCAAACATGAAAAGAAAGGAAAAAAGAAAAGTGAGCGTAGCCCCCGGAGATAACATATATACACTGTCAAGATTATGGTCTTACACGCATAGGAGACCCATAGTAAAAAGAGATATGTGAAGCGTGTTCGCTCTAACGGTGGATGCCTTCCTTCATGAAACCGCCGAGCTGCTTCGCAAGGTCGCCGTGCATCATCGAGAAATGGTTCCCGGGCATGTGATAGAACTTAGATTTCCCAACGTCGAGGTACTCATCCCACCGGTTAGGACCGAAGTCTGTTCGGTTGTCAAGTAGGAAGAGAGCATGACCGGTGGGATACGGATCCGGACGCGGGTCGGTAGGGAGATGGCAGACGCCGTCTTCGCACCAGATAGCCGTCACTTTGGGGCACTTTTCCTTAGGAATAGGCTCTGCTGTGTAGTTGGACAGGGCGGTAACAGAGGCAGCGAAATGTGGCAGAAGCCACGATGGAATCTTCTTGGCTTCCGCGCTGTCGCCCTCACCAAGGAGGCCGATTGAGGCGAACCAAGCGTGGAGACCGGAAGGCAGGGGCTCGATGGTGATAGGGCAAGGCGCGTCGATGAGAATTAGGTGAGATACTTCATCGCCAGCCTTGGTCAACTGGTTCACGATCTCGTAGGCAATCACACCTCCAGCGGACCAACCGGAAACGGCGTAAGGTCCCTGTGGTTGACGACGCTTTATCTCCTCGATGAACTTGGTCGCCATCCCGTAGACTCCGCATTTGTATTCGTCGGGGGTCCTCATGAAGGGTGAAAACATACCCCAAACAGCGACGTCTGGTCCAAGCTCCGAGATTTCGGTGTATGATGTGGCGCTACCACTGCCGTCGGGAATCATGAATAACTGCTTAGTAGCCGTTCGGTGGTTGCCTTGAAGTAAGACGGATGTGGCCTTTCGGTGAGGGTAAGGATCATTGACCACTACAGACTTTGTTACCGCGGTGTCAGCTTTGGCTACAGCTTTAGACTCGGTCTTGACCTTGGCAGCTTTCGGTGCAGCAGGCTTCGGGGCGGGCGCCGCACGCTTGGGCTTGTCTTCAATTCCAAGCACTCGTTCGATATCCTTTAGAGAAGGATTGTGGCCCAAGAGGTCGCCCGGAATGTTGAGGCCGGTCTTCTCACGAAGTATACCCAAGATGGATAAGCTCATGAGGGAGTCCATACCAAGCGCAGCTAAGTCGGGAGCAGCGACAATCTCTTCGACTTCAACACCCATCTCGGCACAGATAGTCTCCCGCACGATCTGCTGAAGCTCACTGTTGCTTCCAGATGTGGCGTCGCCCTTTACTGAGCCTTTGTCACTCTCGCCGGGAGTAGTGACTTCAGAGTCCGACTCGATGTCATCGTCGCTGTCGGAGGTACCGCTTGAGCCGCTCGACTCGGAAACAACAACTGGCGTCGACGATTCGAACTGGGCGAGGAACTTCTTGAAAGCACCGATGGTGCTATGGTCATTGAAAGCATGGGAGTCAATGTTCAATTCAAGCTCTTCACGGAGGCGCCCACTGATGGTGAGACCCATCAATGAGTCAACGCCAAGGTCAGAGAAAGCGATGTTGTCCGCAAGCTCATCGTGACTAACACCAGTCTCCTTAGAGATAACGTCGATGACTTGAGAGGTAACGGAGGCCTGGGCCAGCTTCTTGTTCACGGCTGGTAAGTTGACCTGCTTCTTCTCCTTGACAGGAGCCTTGGCGGCCGCAGGCTTCGCAGCGGGCGCTGCGCGGGCGGAAGCAGCGGCGGCAGCACCTTGGGGAGGCAGGACAATGTTGAGAACCTTGCGGGGGATAGCCTGGAAGCGGATATCACCGCCGACACCGATGAGCTTATCGCCATCGAATATGTAAGCATCACCAGCCATCATCTTCGTGCCCTTAACATTTTGCATGCGGATATAGCTCTGGTATGTCTTCGACCCATCTAGACGCTCAGCAAAGCGTATGCTACCCCAGCCATGAGAAATATAGACCTGCTCACGGGAGTCAACGGCATCAGTACCGTTGACAATGAAGCCAGAAATGTGGCAAACAGAGTCAATCCAGTACGGCGGAGTGTGGAAAGTCCCGCAATCAGGCCCTGTTTGGAAAACGACTTTAGCAGTCGCCTCACAAGTCTCACTGTCCAAGATGACAGATTCCATGCCTCGGTATGCTTGATCGTAGTCGACCAGAGCAGAAAATAACTTGTAAGCAATACCGCGGCCGATCTTCGAAGCATCACCACGCTGCTCGGCAGCCTTAAGCGCGTCAATGCGTGATTTAATCAAGTAGCTAACACGCCCAAACTCATCCAGCCACTGCTGGCTATCCCCGAAGAAGACTTTGCAGACAGCATGCTCAGCCTTCTGAGCGCCCTCACCGGTCGTAAACGAGATATCAGCCACATTCTCGGCCGCATTAATCTTGACGTGCATGCGCAGGATTTGGCTTTCCAACTTGCTATTAAAGATGAGAGTCTTAGGTACTTCCATTTTGGCGACGTCCATACCAATATCCTTAGCATCAGGTCGTAGAAGTTTATAGCCGTACTCGCAAATAGTCATAGCCATATCCCCATAAAGGGTTGATGGCGTAAGGGTAGTACCATTAACACGATGGCCCTCACAGATCTTTCGCATGTTCTTCTCCAATAAGTCCGATTCGGTCTCGAGGATAGCAATGTCGCCGTGAACTTCTTCCTTAGTGACCTTCTGGACGGTGGTTGTCGATAGCTTCGGCTTGCTGGGCTCAATAGCCTTAGGAGCAGCCAAGGCACCTCGGTTCTTGGTCAGAGACCAATCGCCGGTGTACTGCAGCCAGTAATTCTTTAGGTCGAAGGAATAGGTTGGTAAGTCGAGTAGGCGAACCGAATTGTCGAAATCTCTGTGATATTCGTTCCAGTCAATGTTCAAACCTGCTGAATGAAGTGTGGTTAGGGTTGAGCTAAGAGTTTTGTATGTACCATCATTGCGACGCAATGATGGAACAGCAATTGTGCTTGCACCAAACGCAGCCTTAACCATGTTAGCACAGACAGGGTGCGGGCCAACCTCGATCCAAACGGTCTTCTCATCGATAACACCTGATTGTTGAGCAGAAACAAGGCCGCCGAGGAAGTTAACAGCCTCTCGAGCATGATCACGAAGGTAAGCAGGGTTGATAGGCTCACCATCGAGAAGCTTTCCGTGGAGAGGGGAAATGACTGGAATTTTGGGCTGCTCGAAACGAACCGAGCGGGCCAACTTCTCAAAATCGTCCAAAATCGGCTCCACCTGAGCTGAATGGAAAGCAAATGGCACCTTGAGCTGAGTACACTTGAATCCGGCGCCACCAAGCTGTTCGGCGATCTCAGCCACCTCGGTAGACGTTCCGCTGAGGACGGTTTCCCTAGGACCGTTGATGCAAGCAATATTGGTGGATGATGCGCGCTCACCAAGTGCCTCCGTAACAGTTTCGACCGAGCCTTGGACAGCCAACATTGCGTGAGTACCTGCTGTGCATTTTTCAACAAGGAGTTGAGCACGAGCACCAACGAGGTAGATGGTGTCACTGGCGGACAAAACGCCTGCGACGTGGAGGGCGGCGTACTCGCCCAAGCTGTGGCCCAGAACAGCACTAGGATGAATGTCCCAGGAAGCCCAAAGCTTGGCCAGAGCCATCTCGAAAGAAGCTAGGCCGAGTTGGACGACGACAGGGGAGAGTTTTTGAATCTCAGGTTCGCTACCATCAATAAGGGGGAGGAATGATGGGAAGCCGTGAATACGAGCGAGTTGGTCGTACTCGTTGATAGCTCGGCGGAATATAGAGTAGTGTGCGTAGAGGTCCCTTCCGAGGCCAGCATAGTGAGAACCTTGGCCAGTAAACAAGAATGCTACCTTAGGTTGCTCCGGAGTAACGGGTACGAAGTTAGACTTGAGGCGCTCCTTGATCGCTTCTTGGGCTTCAACCAAACTAGTAGCAGTTACGTTCATGCGCCAGTAGTGCTGGATCTTACGAGCAGTCGTAGTATATGCCACGTGCGAGACGGAAGTAGAGGGGTTCTCCTCCATCCATTGAACCAGGTTTTCGGCGTTTCGAATCATAGCGGCCTTTGACTTGGCCGTTACGGTAATTACATGATGACTGCGAGGGTCTACGGTAGGCGTCTTGTAGCGGGGTCCGTCCTCGAGCAACAGACCGGTGTTGCCACCAGCTGCGCTAAAGTTGTTAACAAAAACCCGCCTAGGCTTTCCATCCTTCCTTACGAAGGGTGTCTTGTGGAACGCGATGTTTACACCGCGTTCGCCGAGGTCCGTTGGGAAGGTCTTGTTGATCTCCTTCTTGATCCCGATGTGAGGCGGGATCGCATTCTTTTTCAGCATCATTAAGACCTTGATCAGAGCGGTGACGCCCGAGGCAGCTTCACCGTGGCCAATGTTGGCTTTCACAGCACCGAGATATAGGGGCCTGTCCGCGGGTCTGTGCCGGTTAGCGGGGGCAAAAATATCTGTGACAGATACCATCTCTGTGCCATCGCCAGCTTGAGTTCCAGTACCGTGCATTTCAACGTAGTCAACATCAAGCGGATCCACGCCGGCTTCATCAAGAATAGACGAGGATAGGATAGACTGTGTCGGGCCATGGGGATGCGTTATCGAAATCGCATCCGCGGAATGATTCGTCTGCGCCCCCAAGATGACAGCAAGGATATTATCCTTATCCGCTAACGCATCGTCAAGTCGCTTCACAATTACCGACGCACAACCGTCGGCTCGACAATACCCATCGGCATCATTGTCGAATGTGTTGCAATTGTGTTCCTTACTCAAGAATTGCCCGCGGCTGAGACCAGAGAAAATATCAGAGTTCGTCATGCAGGAGAGACCGCCAACGATGGCGGTGTCGCATTCCTTGGCCCTTAAGGAAGTGCAAGCGACTTGGAGTGCGGCGGCACTAGATGAACACGCTGTGTCGATGTTCAAACTAGGGCCACTAAAGCCGAAATGGTAGTTGATCCTACCGGGGCCAAAAGCACGTACACCGCCGGTAATATAGTACGTATCGACCTCCTGGGCGGCATTGATCTCACGCCAGTCATCTGACGTTTGGCCGTAGAAGGTACCGATACGGTCTAGTCTCGTAGAAGGTGTCCGGTTCGGCACGTAACCAGACATCTCGAGGGCCTCATAGGCAGTGGTCAGGGCCATGCGCTGCATTGGGTCCGTTTGCAGGGCTTCCCGAGGTGACATGTTGAAGAACCGCGGGTCAAAGAAACCCGGGTTTTCAATCCAGTTACCGTAAGGGGTGTGGCTGGTATTTATTGCTTTCCCAGTAGGGTCATAGTGAGTTTCGACCGGGAACCGATCAGCTGGGACGACACGATGGGCATCTATACCCTTCTCAAGGAGCTCCCACAGGGCTTCGTGACTGGCCGAATCCGGGAAGCGACCAGCCATGCCGACGATCGCCAACTTACAGTTGCCCGTAGATCCGTGGTTACCAATTGAGGTCACCGTAGCCTCGCGAGAAACTTGAGGAGGTGATCGAAGTACGACCTCTGACTTCGTCTGCGACCTCAGGACATTGGCTAGCGTGCCTGCAGCCTGAGTCGGTCCATATGGAATCACCAAAATTCGAGATCCCTTAAACCCCCGTGCCTCATTGGCGTTTCCGCTTAAAGCCTTGTGGAATAGTAAGGGTTCGTTTAATATCTCGTGAACCACGGCTATGAGAAGAGCTTTAGTGTCCGTCTCGGGGAATGGCGCCCCAGTCACGGTAGACATAACAACACTTCGGGGTTTGGATCCGGCGAGTGCTGCAGTGACAGCCTCATCATCGAGTCGAAGCATCTCTTTGATATCCACCAGCCCATGCAAGTGCTTCGCATGGTACGGGCCATAAACTGGTATAGCCGTTGGCCTCGATTCAAATAAATCTTTGCTGAATAAAGACCTCAAGGTTGCGGGCGGACCAGACACCGCGATGTTATTCGCGGATACGGCGCTAACATAAGCTTGCGCAGCTTGAGAGATTCCCTTCAAGACGATTAGATTTACTGGAAGGGTAGCGAATATCGAGATAATCTTACCTCCGATCTATGAAACTCTGCGAGGATGGACTTTGCCTCGGCTTCTTTGGCGGCAGGCAACACATAAGTCCAGCTTTCTGACTCTTCCGTAGAGGGGTCAAGCCTCTCTGCTAACGACGCTACGTGAGATCCTGTCCTAAACGCCAACAGAACGACTTGAACAGCGATTGGGAGGAGCGTCGAAAGTGAATAGCTCGACGCAATAGCGGTTGCCGCAAACAGCCCAGTGCAGAGCCCGGAGAGTTTGGTGTTTCTGTGGTCGGTTACATCATCGTGCTCCTTCTCGGAGCGACTATTCAACTACGTTAGTAAAATCTCGTGACTAACAAGAACTCGCTAGCCATACTCGATGTAGTGCGCCAGTTGGGCTATGCATAATAAAGCAGAGTCTATGCCGGGGAACTTCAACCTCTGCTGGTGGTATCTTTCATTGAGTTGCTGTAGTGTTCTGAACACCGGAATCCGTCGGCGGCCCTCCCGGGGCAGACGGTCCACCTCGTCCCTTAGAGCATCGCCGGCTAATCGGAGGAATTCTTTCGATAGGAAGCTCGGGTTCCCTCGTCTATAAAATTCGGCCAGGAAGCCATGTGTGTCGAGGGACTGGTCCCCGAAGAGTAGAAAAGCCATCTGGTCCGCCATCGTGTCTGTGATGGGTGAGGCTGGTGTTGTTTGTTGTTGATTAAGATATTCCAAGCCGAGGGCGGCGGTCGAGGTGTCTTTGACTTATATATATCAGATTAGCAGAACACCACTTAGATAAAGCTAGACTGAACTAAATATAACACCAGGACAGTGCCTAGTCCCATGTGTGATATCCAACTCAATACCCCAGGCGTCACGACTAGAGACTAAGAAGGGGGGGGGTGCAGAGGAAAACTGTGGACTCACACCCTGGTCTTCTTACAGTACCTCCAAGCAGTCCGGCATCATTCGATTTCTCGGTGACCGAAGGTCCATGGGAGATAAGCATTATATTTCCATTTTGGGAGAGAGTAATTGGGTGAGGGTTGCTACCCAGCTTAAGTGGATATTCCATGTCTTGTCCGAAGGTACGGGTCGCGGTAGAGGCAAAGCGCGTCAATCTCGACCTTTATTTTGGGCTGAATGGTTCCAGAACCGACAATATATTCCCAACTCCTAGCTACTGCATGCCTAGTAGGTACCTAAGTAACCTCACTGCGGACCCGTATTGATCGGGGAGTTCTAGTTTCTTCTGCCCTGACTGACTTGAAGATCCCTCATGTGGGCTACTAAAAAACCCTACAGCGTCTGACACAATAGGTATAGCTTTCTCGAAATTATGGGCGGCAAGGCTTGTGTACCTATTCTTTTCTCCCGGGTTTCCAATGATTTACTGTTAATCTTACTTGGGCGCCAGACGGTGGGTCGCTTGTTGTTGACCGTTGGGGATGTCCGCCGAAAAGTGCAGCACCAGTAAGCTTTTGATGCACGTCAGGACGGAAGAGAATGAGAAAACTGTGCAATATCAGCCGTATTCAGTAAGTCCCCGCCACGAAAATAAGAAAAAATCGAAATTGAAAACGGAATATTGTAATAGGGCAAGGTGAGACCATGCCCAGCCAGCTTAGGGAGATCATCGTGTCTCACTGAAGAATGGCTTATAGTACTGGCGCCACTACCGGTCGGTGTAAGTGTAATTGATATTGATATAGGTATGGTAATCAACAATTCTCACGCGCCGGATTAAGAATTAGCAATACAGTAATGCTATCTTAATTCTTCTGCTTCTGTGTCTCTATAGTATTCTCACTAAGGTGCTATTAACACATCGTGCTAACTAGCATCACGCCAAAAGCAACGTAAAAGAGCCGCATCGTGACCTTTCTTAATGAAGTTTAGCTCAAGCTGAGGATCTTTAACATCTTCAAGCATCTCATAGTTCGCCTAGCAGCTAGTGCATATATGTATGTTCGCTATTGATGAACAGGTACCGAGTACGACCGAGACTATGGTATGGTTATCCATGTCTTGCGATGACAGGGAGTAGATAATGTGTGTAATGTCTCTCGCCACTGTCTCGGGATTCCAACTCTCAATGGAACTCAAGAGCTCATGATGTTCTGGCATGTGCATGTGCATGGGACTCTCTTCAGCCGGCTACCCGTCGACATTCATCGCGCATAGTTTACTTAGACGGGGACTTGCAGCGATATGCCGGCACCCACGGACTAAGCTTTACCGCTTTAGGAAATAGGACAAGGATATCAGCGTGTTAATAGAGAATGCCAGACTTTAAATTTTCTAGACCTGGCGTTGTCCGTGAATGCTAGAAAATATTTGACATGTTGGTTGCGTTGTTTGTAAAGTTGAAGTAAGAAGGATGAGTAAAAATCCAAGTCACGTCTTTTGCATTCAACGATGTATTGTGCACTACGTAATTAGAGTCCCGATTTGTCATATTTTTCGATTACTTGCATATCAACTTGCATATCAATAACAAAACATCGTATTTAAGTGGATACTCCAAGTCTCTTATGAGAACTATTCAGTTCGCCAGTTTTGTGCACTTATCAATTCTTCGTAGATCTCTCATTTAACTTGCTGGTCAAGGTTCTATCCAGCATAGACTTCCCTTGTACTTAGTAACCACCTAGGTTATTTTATATATCTTACATTTAGTCTTCAACAAGGTATACACGGTGGGAGTTTTAATAAGAATCATCCGTTTGATTCACTTATATATGACATATGACATCTTCGATACCTTAACTATAAACATATCTAACCTAAAGAATTTGTAAAGATTGGATTAAATACCTAACCTAATAAAGCTTTACTTTAAATACCCAGGTACTTACCCCTGACTAACATCACTTACATAAAGAAATGACTTTAATTCCAGCCTTTAAAGACCCTTGTAAATACATAAGGTACCATCACATACCAACGCCACGTGGGATAGGGTATGGAAGTACTTTTTACATCCTCTGCAGAATTCATTTATCCCTCTTTTTATTTTTTCGTAAGTCGTCAAACTATATTACTATAACCCGTAATCCTGACCAACTCCCCTTTAACGCAGCTTACTTGTAACTCGAATCATCGTAAAGATCGCGTTGTTGTGCTATCTCATTCCCCATATTGAAAGATTATACCCTAGAATGTGCCGTGATGCGCGTCGTAAATTCGGACTTCAGGGTAGTAGTCTAAGCATCTTTTTGTTCCTTAAGGATTTACAGCTAGTAACCTCCTTCGTTATCAAAACCGTCAGCTTAGATATCGCCATCGAGGCAGACTACATCATTATTCCATTCATCCGAAGGCGAACCTTCTCCCGAACTATTCTCCTACCTATAGACATACTTATGAATGGGACATTGGCAAACTTGATTGGAGTTTGAAGCATCGGTCAGGCCACCCACACTGGATGATTACCATCGGACCTCCGGACTATTATCGTACAGAATCAAATCAGATATGCTGAGCCAAATTTATCATGCAAGCCGATTGCCTAACAAAGCTCTATCATTTAGGCCTATGTGATACAGCCCAGCTTGGTACTGTATTATGTTGCTGGTGCATTATGATCATGTAACCCAAGGCTTTCTCTCTACTTAGAAAACTGTAACCCGTTAGCCTGGTCCTTTTCAAGGGCTTAAAACGGGCCGACGAGTAGATCGACGTGCATGGAGCCATGCGATCAACTAAATCGGATATATTCCCAACTACTCAGGTCCAATCTAAACTAGTCACATATTCTCGCCTTGGCTGTATGGAATGACTCGAGGCCATAGATCTCCTAGCCCTCCATCTTTGGCCGTTCAACCCAACCTCTTTGTAATTGGTCCCTTTGGTCTCATTACGATCGAGATTATTAGACCCTAAGGAACTAGGAAAATTTCCGCTGACATGATCTTATCGGCAATCATCACTCTAACTTAGTAGACACCATCATCTCTCCTCACGTAACAATGCCGTACATTATTTCATCTTAGATACTATAGGGAAAACAGCCTGCTAGCTTACATAGCTTATTATAACATGGAAGTTAGTAGTTACTACTAAACATTAATACGCTAAGCTAGAAACTTCTTTTCAGGGGTATAACTTAATCGGCAGCAGGTTAAGTGATACAGTCGGTAAACATCCGCAACTTAATCGGATTAAATGCATATCGTAACACTATCATTCGCTCGTGATCCTACGGCTCCAAGAGACGCTATAGTCTCTCCTGATTCCAGCCATGTCTCCAGGATCATTAGTAATCTTGCTGATGCGCAGGGTTAGGTATTACGCAGAGTTCATCTAACCTCGTATCGGTGTTCTAGATGGCGCCCTCCATCTCTCTCGCCACCTTTATGCCCGTCTCGGACTCGGATCAAGGGAACCCCAGTTTAGGAAAATGCTGTTGACATGGTAAAAGCTGAATGTCCTATTTCCGTGAGTCCTACCTTAGCCCCCTTTCTAGTGCCGAATTCTGCATCTCGTCTTATCAATGGCCAGGCAAAATAAAATGCTGACGGAAGTTAAGCATAAGCTGAGAAGATATCTTGTGTAACTCCACGAAGGCCAGACCGCATCTCCACACAGACCCCGAGTAGGTACGTACGCTTCAATAAGCTGAGATCCTTCCCGCGGGGCTGAAACCACCACGTCGGTTAAAAATCAGGCATAGGGCTGACAGCAGTACAGTTCCACCAATCGTAACTACCCGTTCGTAGATATGATTACCAACGCATCCCTTGGACGTCGGGAATACTCGAGAGTCTTGTTTACTCTAGATAGATAACAAGGAGCAATATCTTAGGCCGCCAGCAAGGCCAAGTACGGGACAAACAACGACGCCAGGGGTTATCGCAGTAGTAGGATCCCTTGCTAGATAGCCGGGCATGGCATAAATGTAATAAATTCCACGTTTGAGTCCGTACTTTATACGACCTCCCTGCTCCGTAGTTCCGATGTCCAGTTCGAAATAGACGAAATCTATCAGCACTTAGAAAGAAGACGATCCGAAGTGCCGGGCGATAAGAATGGGGTGGTTTGTTCGAATTGCGCGTAAACATCTCAGTTATCGTAATTTGCGATGCATACCTAGGTAGACACCAACTTGGACTCTTTAAGTCACTCACTCACACAGGATCATACGGTATCCTAAATATGTTGCCTTTCTAAATCAGATTCCACTATCAAATTCCACTATGGTATAAGTCTAAACGAAGAGGTGAGCTTTAACTAATTTCCCCCGTGCTACAATTGTTAACAGTATACCCGTCTATGATAAACAAAACATGCAACCCCAGACACCAACCGGTTCGTGTCTCCTCCAACGTATGACAACGGCCTGTTTCAAATTGACCCTTCAGTTCGACTCGGTATACATAGAACTGCACAGCATATATTAGCTCTGCGTCTTCCGCAAGTATAAGCTTCACAATACGTACCCGGTATAATTGGTAGGAGGCACCGTGACGAAACCGTCCGTGTCCGCCCAATCTTCGTTCCCTGCTGCATTTCCCGTAGTGGGGATGCCCATGGCGTCGCAGACGTCGATGTGGTCCTGCGGAATCGTGTAGTTGCGGAGCTCCTCAGGGGCCTCGATGAGAGTGATGGTCAGTCCCATCTCGACGTGCCACTCGACGTGGCAGTGGAACAAGAAGACCCCGGGGTTCTCGGCCTTGATGCGGAACACTGCATATGACTTGGGGTTGACAGCCACCGTGTCTCGCCGGGGTGGTATGTCGTTGATGGCAACGTCAGCGCTCCAGTTCCCCGCCTGACTTTCGGGGCGTGCGAGGACTTGGAATTGGTGTCCGTGCAGATGAAAGGGGTGAATAGCATCGTTATTGTTATTTACGACGATTTCTAAGATCTCGCCATACTCGACTATGAAAGCATTGACTGGGCCGTACGCAGCAGTCTCTGTGTTATTTTCTCCCAGCGAGGCTGCGGTGTATAAGGCGGGCACCTTCTGCGCGATGTAGGTCGAGTCATTGAAGCAAGCCCTTGGGTAGTCGTTGGCGTCAAAGCAGTAGTCAAAGTTCAGCACTAACTGCTTGTCAACTGGCTCATAGACGCTCTCGTTATCATGAGGCTGGAAAGTTGTATCGTCGAAAGGCTCGAATTTTTGGACGGTAACTGTCCTGCTCGTATCCTTGTCTGAATCTGTGACCAACATTCCTGTAACATTGAATGGGTACAGAAGAGGTCTTGGCGGATTCTTATCTGCGAAGTCTGGGTTCACATCTAATGCAACTAAATACGGATAATTCCGATCTGCATCTTTTGGAATGGTTATTAGAGCGTCAAACCGTTGTGCGGCAGAGATTCGCAGTTGCTGTGCAGTTTGCCTTTGCACGTACGACGCGTCAATCGAAATAACATCCATATCCAGTGAATCAAAATAGAGGAAGGTAGAGAACATTGCAGACCAATTAATTATTCGGAAACGATATGTCTTTCCAGCCTTAACAGATATATGAACGTTACCGCCATCATTGACAATGGTGCTATTTGGAAGCGGTGGCGCAAATTGTGTATTATTGGGGTTGATCATCGTCTCCATCAGTGTTGGCGTTTGATCCCGGTACCTGTGTTATTGATACGTAAGCAACCTGAAGGGGACCTTTACTATTGCAAACGTTTGAGCTCACCAGTCAGAAAGGGTGAGAATGACTTCTTCGTCGTAATCATCTTGATAAGGATCATCTGGGTCGTGAATAATGAGTGGGCCACGAAGACCGTCAGGATATTGCCCCATGCTGTGGGAATGATCTGCCGTGCTATTGTCAATATAGGGGGCGGCCCAGCTGTCAAGAACCTTCCTCTACTTACACCAGTATGTGCCAGGAGCGTCTGCCTAGGTACGTATGTTGGTTATCAGTCTGATCATTCACTCCCAATAGTATACCTTGCATTAACACCACTTACATAGAACCGATACTTGACAGAGTGATCTGGAGGTAGAGGGCATTGGTTTGTACCAACAGCGCCGTCCATGAAGTTCGATCTTATCTGGTTGATGCCATGAAAATGGAGACCAGTAGTCTCGTTCCCTAATTTGTTATTCAAGTTAATACTGACGAAATCACCAACATCTGCCTCAATAGTCGGACAGGGCCAAGCATCGTTTATCCCTATGACTGGCCTGCCAAATCCATCTGGGCTGGCAAATACCCAGGTCACGTTCCAGTCATATGTAACCGTCTTTGCTGAAGACCCTGTGACCTGGGCCAACGCGATTAACAAGGGAAGACATCCCCTATGCATCGCATTCGATGGGAACTCTATGTTGGCAGGGCGTTAGCTTTCGAAGTACGAAGCTGGGGTTATAAACTAAGCAAGAATTTAAGACAGCGAATATTGAAACGCTTGAAGGGCAAATGTGTCGGATATAGGCCTCCATCGCTTCTTTCAATGGTAACTCGACGGTAATATATGATAATGGAGTCGACCTCATTATGAGATGCAACGGAAGTTATCGCGTACACTGGTTGCCATCCAACTTCCGAATATCTTAAACTTGGGAACTCCCGAGAGCGATATTGACGTATACTATGAGTATTAAAATGTTTGCGAGGTTAAGTATCCTTCCGTAAGGGTGGAAGGGCTGACGTATTGATGCTGAATATTAGATATACGACCCTTTCAACGCACCGTTATTAGGCCCGGATGTCCGTTACAAGTGAAGTTGGTGTCAAGGTTATTGCCATCGAGGCATGTTTATTGTATACGCTGAAGAAGCGGAATTTGAGATCTGTCATTATCCATGGTCGGATCGCTTCGACGGAAGGTCAGAAAGCAGAAGCTATTAGACTCAGTAGACTTACGGGCGGCGTGTTTCAGAAGCCACACTCTGGGTCAAAAGAGGCTATAGCATAACTCAAAAGCAACGAGTGCTAAAGTACGTGAACACCCCAAGGTGGATATGAAATGAAAATATTAATAAAAAGGAACATTTTTGAACGGAGTATGTAAATATCCAGCAGGACCTATTCTTGGAATGAGATGCGTAGTGTAACCGTACCATTATCCTTTTATAGTTGTTTGACTTTGCGATTTTTGAATTTCTTCTAATTTTATCTCTTCACATAGTCAAATGTACCGAAGGTAGAAGTGCTGTCAGAATGCTTAAGCATTTTAACGGTGGGGATATACCGCTTAGCGTTTCCCCGAGCGTTTAACCTTACCTGCTACAGATGCTCATGGTGGTGACTGGTCTGGTCTTAGTGGTTTAGTCTATAGCACTTCCTTGTCACCCAGTATTGATATAATTATACTCTTGTACCCTGCATATAAATCGTGGATACAAGGCTTAAATTATTAGGTAATGTAATGTCGTTGCTCACCTACCCCTATTCATGAATCTGCCTGGTGAACAGGCTTCTACTAAGTTCTGCGCAGTGAGTGATATCTCCGATTAATTCAAAGTTCTAAGACTGCAAACTCAGGGGTAATCAGGATCCGGATAATTCGCCCACCGCCTCGCAGCCGAACCAAAGGCCGTCAAAGATTCCGCACCCGGCTCCAGCTCGAGGATGACAATCTCATTCTCAGCATCAGATCTAAGGAGTGCTCCCGGGAGGTACAGAGACTGCTGCGGCCCAACGATCCAATACCTCCCGAGGTTGAACCCGTTCACCCAGACATTGCCCTTGACGCCGTCGGGCACTTCTAGGAAAGTATCCAGCGCCGCTGGATCGGTGTTATTGCTAATATCTATCTTGAAGATACCACGGAAGAAAACGGGTGGAGATCCAGCCGTTATTGCGTTGGAACTGGGCTTGTTCTCGGTGGGAGGTGCATCGAGAGGTAGTGAGTACACGTCCCAGCCATTTACTACCTCAGATCCGATCGTCACGTTGCCTTTGACGCCCTTGTACGGGTCCTCAAGAGCTACGAACGTGCCAGACTCTCGGGACCAGTAGTCCACCCTACCGAGGTTCTCAACTAACAGTTGCAGCGTGTCGCCCGGCTGGAGCGACAAACTGACCTGTGCCGGCTGATTGTACGTACTATCAATAACGCCGCGTCTCGTTCCATTTACATAAACAACAACCCTATCTCTAGCCCGATCTCCAGGCTGCAAGTTCCCTTCCAAACTAGCAGTGACTTGATGCTCGTAGAGGACGAATCCATAGTCCTGACCTAACTCCTCCATCGTCAGAGGCGAGACGCTCGTCGTCTTATTTCCCAACGTATCGAATAATGGCACCACTGGGGAGAGAGTAATATTTCCAATCTCAAGGAGAGGAATATTCTCCGGCGGCTCGGGAATGCTTCCTTCCGGCACGTACTTCTGGATCGCGTCGCGAAACGCGAAATACATGTCCGTCGTGCGACCGCTCTCGTCCAACGGTGACCCGTAGTCGTAGCTCGTGATAAACACCGCCGTGTAGTTTTTCCATATCGCACCATTGCTGAATCCGAAATTCGTCCCGCCGTGGAACATGTACAAGCTTATCGAATTATTTGCTCCAAGCACGTAGTCGAGGTCATCTACGTACTGTTGGATTTGCGACGGCTTCCCAACCGCAGTATTATGGGGACTTTCCGATCCCCAGAAGTCGGGCCCGGATGTGTAGTACTCCCCGTCGAGCAGAGGGCCGAGCTCGGTAGGATCGTGGATATACCTATCCCGCGCCGCGAACCCGGATCTAGGGTCCCCGTCGATCGCGGCCAGTACGCCCGGGACCTCGCCGCCTTTAAGTGTCCAATCCACCCCACCATCATTCGTATAGAGCGGGACCTCGAAGTTTTCGAGAAGAATATTCCTCAATCCTTGCGTGTAGGTGTGGTCTTCTCCATACGACCCATACTCATTCTCAACCTGAACCATTAACAAGGGGCCACCCCGTGTCACCTGCAAGTCCTTCAAATCACTCGCAAGATGCTTCAAATAAATTTCCGCGGCCGCCATAAACGCATCATTAGAAGACCTTACCCGCATCCCCGGAACCTGACTGAGCCACGCAGGAAATCCTCCCCATTCCCTCTCGCCACAAATATAAGGCCCAGGTCTAAGTACCACATTCAACCCTTCCTCCTGAGCGACTCGAAAAAACTTGGCAATGTCGTTACTTTCTTTGTCGCCGACCCATTGACCTTGCCTTGGCTCAAGGAGATTCCAATATACGTAACTGAATATAGTATTAAGTCCCATAGCCCTAGCTTTAACTAAGCGGTCGCGCCAGTATGCCGGCGGGATCCGCTGGGGGTCCATCTGCCCGCCGATAATGACATACCGCTCGCCATTGAGGAGGAAAGACCGACGATCGTAAGTGAAAGCTGGCGCCGCGGCCGATTGCGTCGTACTTGGCAAAGGGTCCGAAGCCCACGCCGGTCTAAGGAGAGCCAGGAGGCTCACTATCGATTTATCCAAGCGCATCCTCTACTATACTCGAGAATTGAAGTGCACGCCGACCTTTGCTATCTCGAAGGTATCCTTCGGTGAAAGGCATATTAACCGGGGTATCATGCCACCGGTGAGCGAGCGCTCCCATGCCTTTCCCCGCATTGGCTATGAAGACCTATGGAATATACGAATCCGGGTTTGGTGAAGAGCGTTACATCCACTAGTAACCCCTACCTTGGCTATGAAATCTTCGGTTGAAAAGCAAATACTACCTCCTACCCTAGCCCCAAGACCATTATTACATAGCGTACCTAGGCTTTTCGTCTTAGAATCTTGCTATGAATGATAGGAGTAATAAGACGACGGAATGTAGAACATAGTAGTTGAGACAGGCTATTCTTAATGCTAGATTAAAACAGAGTATGCGAGCTTGCTTGTTGAGCAAAGCTGTAGTGTAGATCTAATGTGTACGAAGTCCTTCTATTTGCGCGCCTGATCTGTCCTCTACAACTCCGGTCCAACATCTATAACGTAGAACTGCTTATATGCGGCCAACAATAGCGCTACGCGGCATATCCTCACACGGAATCGGGTCGCTTATTTTGTGAACAAAACCTGACTTCTAACCAGGCTCTTCTTCGATCAGGCCGGGGCTTCAAATATGCGCTCGATGCCCTTCCATTCTCCTTTTGCCCTCTCCTCCCAGTAGCCGTCTTTGCCTAACTTCAACTTCCACAACTCTTCTCCGTCGGGTGCTTCAGGCACCTTGACGAACCATCGCGGTTTATACTCTTCACCCCTGGTTTCCAGATCTCTTCTCCTTGCGCGCTGTGCCTCCTCGAGCGTCACCTTCCACTCTTCAGCATCGTCAAGTTTGCCTTGTTCCGCAAGCCGCTGGTCAGGGCGCAATCGGGTATCTGTAGGTGGTAGCCGACCTTCCTCGACGGGTGTTATTTCGTTAAGCGTGGCACTAAATTCCGGCAGGCCGTAAGTGTTTGGCGCATTGGGAACGAGTTGGCCAGCTTTCCAGACCTCCTTGTTCGTTGTTTTGCCACCCTCCACAACGCGAAGTGAGGACGTCCAATTGCCCACAAGGCCGGTTCCGGTCTGGCTTCCGTCCGCATCGCAGAATTGGACCTCAACGTCTTCGCTCCGGCCCCCGAACATACCCTTGGTTTTGAATTCGATATTAGCTTTTGCTCCTGTGGAATCGTTGCATACGGTCATCGTTCCAACCGGCTCGACGTATTTCTCGCCCATGACGACATTTCTTAAGAACATAGTGGCGATATTCCACGAATATAGCTCGTCAGTGCCATCTGGGAGTCGCAAGGCCACGCGAACCCGTCCTTCAGTAGTCAGCTCGGCACTCTTGCCCCAGAATTTCTGTGATGGGGCGGGGCTTTGTGTTAGTGACCAGGCTGCGGCGTCGGCATGCATTGCAACGCGTAACGGACGATGTGTGACCTTCTCAACGATAAGCCTAAATCCACCGGGAACCTCACTCTCTGTACGAAGAAGCTCGAAAGTTTCGCCCAGAAGAGGGTTAAATGGTTTACGCATGGCACGCTCCTTTACACGGTTGACGCTAAGATTTGAAATAGCAAAGGCAGTGACGTATACCATACGGTCCTTTGGAGCTTTCTGCTGCGCGGCTTGGTCAAGAAGCTGGGCATACTCGAGCTGCTCGGCCACACGCTGCAGGGTAGATATAGGCTCATTGGACGAGACAGGCATGCTAATCGTACTTAAATCTTTGCCAACGTTCTTGCGAAAGAATGCGATTAGGCTAGGTGGCGGAACAGTAGCTGCGGGGATGGTTTTTCGTCGTTCTACGGCGATGTCGACCGGTAATGGAGCCAGAGATTTGGGCCGTACAGGGAAAAGAGCCGCGGCACCGCTAGCTCCCGTATTCCCTTCGTCATCTTCCACGGACGATGTTGAAGACGTGTCATCAATTGTAGCATCATCGGCCTCGGATTCGTGCGAGTCTTCATCACTCTCACGGCGAGCAATCATCATAACCTGCGCTCTGCTATCTGTTTCGCCTCCCTCGGCGTCAAAAAACTCTTCGGTTGACGCTGTAGACTCGAGACTTCTCCTGGACGTAGAAGAACCAGGCATTGGTATTCGCCGTCTCTTACTATTAGCAAGTACCTTAGTGAACTCTGAGACAACTGAATCTAGGTCATTTAGGAGAGCAGCGCAGTGGTCGTGCGTGTTTTGCTCCGCTTTCTCGCCGTGGCTGGACCCATTTGGTTTCATTGTAGCTACCGACCCTGCTGTCGGAACAGCCAAAGCTGACGAGGCTGCTGGTGACAACGAATCCGGCGGAAGGGGCGAGGAGCTTTGCTTTCTCTTCCAGAATGGGCGCTTGTCCTGTGCTGCTGGAGTAAAGTAGCCATCACCACTCTCTGACAGAGCTGCTGGGGAAGCTGGCGATAAGTGCGAGCTTGGAGGGCGTTGCGATTGTTTCTGTATAGCCATGTCTTTAACCAAACGACGCAGAGCATCTCGCGTACCGACAATACGGCTAACCAATGTCTCAACTTGTTCCCAGTCCCGGTCCTCATCTTGCTGTGAGTTCGGCGGGCTGGCTTGCTTAGGAGTTGCCACGGTAAGCTTTTCGGGAGAAGGTTCCTCGAGCATGGGCTCGAGGCCCCTTGCAATTCTACTTGCCTTTTCTAAGGCGCGTGCCCACTCATTGAATTCTCTAGCATTAGATGCTCTCAGATGCCAAACCTCTGCTCCAGAATCGATATTGATTTCTCTCCGTCGCTCGTCTGCGGCGATTGCAGCCAAGCTTAGGGGGATAGCTCCTCGTAATGCGGACGAGTTCCGATTGTGATAATATGACATGGTGCAAGACGAATAATCCAGAGAAAAAAACCTACGGGCATAACCCTGGCCCTTCTTTCTCCGCCTCTTTAGTAGAGTTCCCGTGTACGTAGTTGACGATGCCACTCCATCACTACGAGCACCCATAGACTTGGCCCGTTGACGGCCGGCCGAGTGACTCTGTAAACTCTCAGTAGAGTCGGCTGGGATATCCCCTAGATGCGGGTTTGACTTCCCGAGGCTAGTCCTGCTACTACTCGCGTGGGAACCGGCTTGGAGGTTTGGAAGATGGTGTGCTCCTTGCGGCGGTGCACCTGTAGGGTAGGTAAGAAGGACAAAGGTGGCCGTCTTGGACGTCTGCTTTGAGAAGGTATTGTCAAATATTAAGCCGAACATCCCCCCATAGCCCTTCAACACATCATATGTTCCCATGGATACTTTGTCGGCCTCGCATTTCCCATACCATTTCACTGGAATGAATCCCTTACTAGCCAATTGCTCCTGTGCCGTACTAGAATCTTTCTTCGCAAAGCGACTACCCTTTCCATTGCCATCAACATGTTCAATATCGGTATTTGAGCCGTCCAGTGTCGGGATAGGGTTTGTCGCGCCGGTGCCGGTGCCGGTGCCGGGGTGTTTAACGATGCCAAAATTACTAAGACACGTAAGACACGTCCAAGTCAGGACTACGACGTTATTTATTATGAGCAAGGTAAAGAATCATATGCTTACATCGACTTCTTATGCGGCTGGACACTCCATGAAATAGTTTGGCCTTCGTCGACCTTAACCCATCGTACAATGTAGGACTGTTCGGGCAGATGTTAGTTCTCGGGCCTTGCGGGAATCGTCATGCCTCCAGTAATAGGGCCAGGCACACCTTGCTGTGGATTTCCAGTTGCTCTATCCCTGCCATTTTCAAGGTCGCGGACGATCAGTAGTAACCGGCGTACAAATTTGGTTTTAGACAAGTCGTAACATTTCCGTCAATTGCCGAGAGGATTACTGAGTACTGAGCGTAAGGAGAAAGACGATAGGTGTTATTTTGTGTTGCGAGGCAGAAAAGTAGAAATACGTCTGCCTATTTACTCCCCATAAGCTGATAGATACTACTGCAATCTGCAGGATAGCTGCATTTAACTCAGCCACAGCAACTCTGGGGGTATGTATATGTATATGTATTGTACCTTAAGTAGGAATCAATATGTAAATATGTAAGAAGTTGGATATTTCACGATTCCTCGTCTTGCACAAGTTGCTGTCGAATATTGTTTCTGCTAAGTTGTTTTGGAAAAGAAAAGGGGAATTGGCGAACTCAGTTTATAAAATACTAAAAGCATCCATATGAAGTAAAGTATTGGTACGAGCTACGGATACGCGGACACGAACCATTTACGCTTGCTGGAGACGTACTTGCACGAAGCTACATTTGGTTAGTGCGTGGGCTAATTCAGATGAGTGGGTACCAGCTTGGAGATTGAGTTGTGGCGTACATACAACGTCAGTGTTATTAATAACTCATACTTCGTACCCCTTTTAATTATGTAATTAGGTACCCAAGTACTTTGTATCTTCATGTGCCCCCTAAATCCAATCCTCAGCACAACTTATCTGTGAATCTAACGTCCAAACAACGATTCAACTTAATGGACAGCAGTCATGCCATTGTATTCATGGCGGAAAATATTAAATAAGATTCCTAGGTTAATATATACCAATACACAACCTCCACTGATCTTAAGCACCTACCCAACAAACGATCAATCCAAAGACAGCAAAGTAATCAATACTTCAGATAGTTAATACTTCTATATTACTTCACCATAGAGCTTAAGGACTCCAACTCATTCTAGTTTATGTGAATATTGTCAAATGCTACGTGACATGGAAAATTTCAATTTCAATGACCAACATCTTGATAAGTCAACTTCACTTATCATGTAGTTATTCTACAGACAACTTAATAATCACGAGCTATAAATGCCATCCGTACTTGAGTAACACGGTTCTGATAATTATTGAATAAAGATGAAATGACTACTATTGTAAACTTGCTTTACGTTTGCATACTATCACGTTTACTACAGGAATCACGATGTTATCTGGTGTTCCGCCAGCTAACATTGCAGCTCAGTACCTGAGTCGGGAACTTCGTTCCTTGGTGTATATAAACAGCCAGAACATCCCCTTGAAGGCACATTTCCCTTCCATTCTTCTAACAATCCACCAATCCACCAACACCCTATTCTCCAGCCTAAACAGCATCCTGAAAAACATTCTGCGATTCCTTAGAACCTCTTTATACGCCTATCCAGCAGCACCAACCACTATGTCGGGTTGCGAGAGAAGACAAACTGTGGAGCAGTGCCTACAATGTGGCAAGGAGAAAGTGCTTACTAGTGTTGATTTCCATCCTGGTTCCTGCAACGCAAGCTTTGGCAAACAATGCACTTATTGGACCTATCCTTTACCGGTCATCAAAGAAGTAAAAACCGTCGAGCGTTGTTTTATATGCCCTGCCAATGCCAAAAAGTGAAATTACACTTCGCGCGGCGGGATGGCATGGGTGCATGGGGAGCCCTCTCCGCGAGGCTAGCCGGCACTAACATGAACACTCTTCCGCAACTTGACAGTACGTATCGAGAACCATTCACAGATATACTCTGAACAGAATACTAACTCGTATTTTCACGTAGCGAGAGGGACTTGATTCCCACACCCCCCGGCCCCCCCCCCCCCCCCCGGCCCCGCCCCCCCCACCCCACCCCCCGAAAACACCCACGCAAAGCGGGGGGTGGGGGGGGAGAAGGATGTGAGGGTTATAGAA
>NW_025953938.1:0-561 GCF_022497035.1 Daldinia vernicosa
CCTAACCCTACCCTAACCCTAACCCTACCCTAACCCTACCCTAACCCTAACCCTAACCCTACCCTAACCCTAACCCTACCCTAACCCTAACCCTACCCTACCCTACCCTTACCCTTACCCTTAACCCTTACCCTTACCCTACCCTACCCTAACCCTAACCTACCTTTACCTTATACCTACCCTGTACCTACCCTGTATTTCCCGGCCGTATTCATTTTTTATTTTGTTTATTTTTTTTATTTTTTTATTTTTTATTTATTTTATACCTATCCTATACCTACCCTGTACCTACCCTATACTTAACCTGTAACTACTTTATAATTCCCGGCCGTATTTATTTTTTTAATTTTTACATTTTTTATTTCGCACTTACCTTGTACCTACTTTGTACCTACCCTGTATTTACCTTATAATTCCCGGCCGTATTCATTTTTTAAATTTTTTATTTTTTTATTTTTTTATTTTTTTTATTTTATACCTACCTTGTACTTACCTTATACTTACCCTATAATTACCTTATAATTCCCGGCCGTATTTAATTTTTAAATTTTTTACTTTTTT